>NC_082395.1:23480317-23525317 GCF_031168955.1 Gadus macrocephalus | reverse complement strand
ATCAGAAACCAATCCAGATGAGTGGGTTCCTTAACTTCCAACCGTGATCACATCGTCCTAATCCCTCTTAAATCGTCCCTATCCCACGAGCGGCTTCATTAGTGGGAGCAGCAGCCAGACATCGTTGTCATCAAGGGGTGGAAGCATGGTAGCAAGACCAACATCTAAACGACAGAGAGCAGCTCAGCGTGCGGAGCAAACCCTCTCCGTCCCCGCCAAGGACAGCTACACACGGGGTCATCCAACTCAGGAGGATGCAAGCCAGGGGAAATGTGATGAACAAACTGTGGATTGGAACGCGGCCAAAACAACCGCCTCCGAGGCCAACATGTGGCTGCGGCCCCGGAGCGGTTGGCCGCTGTCACCGTCTGGAGGAGGAAGATGGAGCGGACATCTTCAGCCACGGTTCTAGCTAGGTGTTGGAGTTTGGAGGGTGAAGCTCCTCTCGCTGGGTGTTGGTGTTTGGGGGGTGAAGCTCCTCTAGAGCCAAACAGTGTGTGAGATGAAGCCCCTCCCACTGAGAAGGCGGGAGACGGGCAGAATTAAAAAAACTAAATAACAGACTTCTGTCCACTCTGACTGGGGGGAGGGGGGCGGAGAGGGGGGGCACTGTGTGATGCGGTAGCGTAGCTCGGCTGGCTAGAAGGTGTGAATGGGAGGGGTTAAGAAGAGAAAGAGAAGCAAGAAGAGAGAAATACGGCTTGTCAGCATGTTTTTAGGATGAATATATCAGTGAGGGTGAGATAGGGGTACGGTGATTTTATTGATAACATGAAGTCACCATCGATCAGCATTGACTACAGATCAATGTAGTCAGTGTCATTTTGAGTTACGAGCTATTTTAAATGTTACACATTGTAACTTTAATCTTCAACTCAACAAGTATAACTGATTATGACAGATATTATCAAATGTTTATGCACTGGGTAGACAGTCTCGGTAAACAGAGGTAGGACATATAATCAGGAACTAATGGCTTGAGATCCTTTGTAAACAGGGACACTGGGAACTACACCAGAGTGGGCGTCATAACTTCCCCTCACAGCTTCCTGTCTGCTGCACTGGTCGTCCAGAACCTCAACAACATCTCTCCATCTTACTCTGTGGTCTTAGTTCTTAAACCCAGTCCAAATAATGACCAATCGACGTGTCTTCCTTCTCTTTGTTAAGATGGGATGATCTGGTTGGAGGTTTGGTGAAACACTAATGAATAAATAGTAGGACGGCTACTGTTGGTTTGGCCTTGTGGTGTGACGTGGTACTTCTCAGAGTTGGGGTCTTCTGAACATTAGATGTTCCTCACCATGGACTTTTACCAATACTGGCAGGGAATAATTCTGCCATGCAAAGACAACTACACCAAAAACAGCCTTGAGTACAATAGCTGCTGTTGAAATTCCCTGACCCTTCAAAAATGACTAATCTCCAATTAATGTCGATGACCTCCAGCAAAACCGAAGCTCAGACGAAGAATCCAAAAGATTAGGAAGAATACAGCATCAGGAAACTCTCAGTTTGGAGTCTTCTCAACAATAAACCGTTATGTTGTTTTTAAGTCGTCCATCAGGCTTTATGGTAGCAGACCTATTGAGGAATGTGCTTGGAGCTGAGTTACTGTATCTCAGTCTGTGTGGGCGTGATTCGATTTGTAGGCCTAATTGTTTATGTGTAAAATAATCTATAAATGCAGAGTTGATCTGTGAAAGTGAACTGGAATCTGCAATGGGTTTAGAATCCGTGTTTTGTTTTATGTTTAATAGGATTTTAATGTATCATACCTCCATCGGTCAATGTGTAGACACAACTGTTATCCTTATGAATGAACCGCTGCAGAGTCGAGTAGTACTGCTCCAAAAGCCATATCTCCCTAAAATGAACATCATAATTATATCAGAAGACTTATCGCTGTTTGAGAAGTTGAACCTCTCCTCACCTGTTGAGCCGTTCAGTCGAGGGATGGACGAGCACTTCTTCTCAGCCAGTCGCATGCGGACCTGCTCCTGCACCCTGCGGGCCCGGGTCCCCGCGGCGTCCCCCCCGTACGGCCCGTCGGAGATCTGCATGTCGGACGGGACGCCGTAGGACGTGCGGGACGAGTTGGGTTGCAAGGCGGACAGGAAGCAGCCGTCCGCCGCCCGCATAGCGACGCTCATCTTGGAGAGGCAAGTTTAAAGTTAGAGAAGACGAACACCTCGAAGTCTGGCTGGAACTCCGAATCCCGATGAAGATTAACGCGTTCTGAGCAGAAACATCCAGAAGAACAACAACAACAAAACAAGCGTCGACTGTTCGCCTTGGAGGAGGAAGAGTGATCAAAACGTTCTGAGTTCCCCCACCGCGTCTCTGAGGCTGTGCGCCGTTAGATCAGCAGGACTGAGGACGAGACCGAGACCGGACCTTTAGACGCTCCGAGGAGGGGGGG
This sequence comes from Gadus macrocephalus, assembly GCF_031168955.1. Lineage (NCBI taxonomy): Eukaryota > Metazoa > Chordata > Actinopteri > Gadiformes > Gadidae > Gadus > Gadus macrocephalus. The sequence goes on along the minus strand of NC_082395.1, from coordinate 23,522,895 downwards.
GGGGGGGGGGGGCAGGAGGCGGGTCTTCCGACGCTCAGCCATTCACCTGTTTCTCGCAGGACGATATCAGTCAGAGATCAAGATCGTCCTGGAATAGTTCTGACTGAATGATAATGACGTAATTTGGGTTGATTCTGACTGAGTGTACATTACATCTTGTGGGCTGGGTTCCTGTCTTTACGCACAGCGCGCGTGATAGGGACAGGGAGGGACGTGACAGACAGATACACCCCGGGTCGAGTGACAGTTGACGGACAGATACACCCCGGGTTACTGTCAGCTGTCCGTCAACAGATATGTCAGCGCGAAGGGTGCGGTTAGTGGGCGATATATTTAATATTCATTAATGGAATCCCCATAGGCCTATATGTAGGCCTACTTGATAGAGTTCCTATCTCTGTTCCTTGATGTTCTTACAGAAGGCTGTTTGTAAAACCAGTACATCATAAGTAATTTAATACTGGAGGACTAAATACAAGACCTGACGTCGATTAATCCCTTATCGTATATCTATTTATGTATATTTATCTTTCCGATTGGACGAAATGTTGTCTTTACATTAAAACTTGATATTGCTATGAGTTTTCCTATTCCACCGCAGCCACCTATTCGCTTTGTTGAAGCTGCTTTTAGGTTAGGAGGCTAAAGGCCGATCTAGTTCATGTGTTCACCTATCAATCCACACCTTTATCACCTATACGCAATCTAAATCAGAAGTAGGCAACCTAATCTAATAATACATTATCCCACAATCTATTGTAGAATTTTGGTGCTTGTTGTCTTTCTGTGTTCACAATACTTAGTGCGGGGACAGGCCAGTGCCTCTCCAACTGACAAGAGGTGTTCTTAATTTGCTATGTCCCAACAGGACGAACCAACCTGGCCGTCTGGGACATAGCCCATGTACCTTATCGTGGGAGACACTGCATCTGTTATTTTGTTATTCACGCTTTCTTCTCTATAATACTCGCTCCAAACCTTTGATTCAAGAAGAAGAGGGATCGACAGCCAAGGAGCACGTCTGGAGACTGCTCCTCGATCGCCGGCCCTGCTACACTATAGATTATTCAACCTAAATCTATATCTTGTTGTATTACATCCTGGAATAAACCATCTATTCGATCCTCTGATCCAACCTTTCAAGCTGCCTTGATTTCCACTTCAAGAATTACTACTAGGCCTACAAGAATCTGATGCAGAGTCTATACGAACAATTTGGAAATAAGCAAAAAAAGATCTAACAACAACGACACTTTCAGTGACCTTCAAGGTGTCCATTTTTTTCTGCGGGGCTTCCGTCCAGTTCCTCCCTGACAGCTCCGAGTTCAGTGATGACCAGCAGGAGACTCCCGGTCGGGTTCCAGTAGGAGGTCGTGACCCCTCCGTCTGAACTGGAGTCACTGAACTTCATCCGATGGGTCACAATGTGTTGGTGTCATCATAAAATGAGATTCATATTCTCGTTATTTTCTCCTGTATTCCTCCCTAACCCTTATCTCATAGTGCCTCGGTATTATAGAACTGTCCATATTCTCTCAATGTATTGATTCCTTTGTAATTTACCGAAGTAGGATGTTTCAGTTTTGAGTAAATTTCAGATGCATAATTAATTTACTGATACATTAACTCAATGAAATGGATGTTTTATGCCGGCATTCAAAAGATAAATAATAATAACTCATACTGCAGTGAACTCAGTAGGGGTCGCTGTTCACCTAGTTTACAAGCAGAAACTTTGAAAACGCAACATGTTTTTAATTCCAGCATGTAATTATACGGCGGTTGGGTTACAACTGAAATAAAATCAATGGAATTAAATTGAGGCCCTAACAGTGATGAATGAGGCTCAATAACAACCATCGATCACAACGGTGCTGCTAACGGTGGATGCATGCAACAGGTGTGTACTCAAAACACATCGGAGGAACCCAGCAGTCTATAAAACGGATCTATCGTCACAATAAGAATCACTTTCAAAAGACCATAATAATATATCAGTCAACTTATTCATGTCAATTAGCAAACACAACAAAGCAAGGTAAACAATTTATTGTGTAAAGAAAAATATTCAAAGTTTATCTGTCTGAGATGTGTAGTGTAATGTGATTATGTATGGACGTATCAGTATATTACGGAGTGACGTAGTTCCGGTCACTAGTTGATGAGTTGAACCAGTTATGAAGAGATGCTCGAATGAGCTCTGTATTAAGATCTGTTAACCTTCTAATAAATGCCACGACAAGTGACACAACGTGTGCGTATCGTGACATGGTGTCAGAAGTGACGAACTGAACGCCGAAAGAACGGAGATGGCAAAGTTTGGACCGCCAGAACAGTTTGACTTTACCCGGCCAGGGGAATGGCCGACATGGAGGCGCCGATTCGACAGGTTTCGTGCAGCTTCCAAGCTCAACAAAGAGAGCGGTGAGGTACAAGTCAACTCTCTTCTGTACTCGATGGGGAAAGATACAGAGCCAATTTATGAATCGTTTGTGTATACGGAGGACGACGGCAATGATAACCCTGAACTGAACTACGAGATAGTTATAGCTAGGTTTGATGATCACTTCGTGCCTAGACGCAACGTGATTCATGACCGAGGATGCTTCCACAAGCGTGTGCAGAAGGAGGGAGAAACTGTAGAATCTTTTGTGAGAAGCCTGTATGAGCTTGCTCAATACTGTGAATTCGGCATAACAAAGGATGAACAAATTAGAGACCGACTCGTTATTGGTATTCTAGATAGCGAAGTCTCACAAAAGTTGCAACTTGAGGCTGATCTTACGCTAGAGAGGGCTATCCTCCTAGCCCGACAGAGCGAGCAGATCAAGAAGCAGAGCGTGGAGCGGGCCGAGTGCTCAGTGAATGCTGTGGGACAAAGGGGACAGGCAGGTTGGAAGCGCGGCAAAGACATGCGGCAGCGATATGGGCGAAACTTTCCGGAACGTGAGGAGTCCAGCAAACAAAATGGATGCCCACGGTGTGGCAGAACACACACACGTGAGGAACGTTGCCCTGCACGCGACAAGAACTGTCGGCGATGCAGTAAGCTGGGACACTTTGAACTGTTGTGCAAAAGCAAAATTACTAAACAATTAATGGCTGTGACACACGAATATGATGATGATGATGATGATGATCAAGCTTTCTTTATCGGAGCTGTGACAAATCAGGCACATAGAGTAGTTGAACAGCCAGATTTCAGTGACGATTGGCGTGTCACACTGCCCATCAACAATAGTCTAGTGGACTTTAAAATTGACACGGGGGCAGACATTACTGTAATGACTGAGAAAACATACAGCAAACTGCCAAACAAGCCCCAGTTAGCTAGAACCACAGTCAGTGCCACAAGCCCAGGAGGGGAAGTGGAATGCATAGGCAAATTCCTGGCCACATGCCTGCACAAGGGCCAAAAGTATGCCTTCTGGATTACAGTGATTAAAGGACGATTCGCACAGAATCTACTGGGGGGAGGTGTAGCCAAATCCATGGGCCTCGTGAAACGGCTGAATGCAGTCAGCACAGAGAAGGACGACCTATTCAGGGAAATAGGTCTCCTACAGTGCGACCCTGTCAAAATCGTGCTGAAACCAGGCGCGGAGCCCTATGCTGCCACAACGCCGCGCCGGGTGCCGTTTCCCCTCCTGCCCAAAGTCGAGAAGGAGCTGGGGCGCATGTTAGAGTTCGGCATAATCGAGCATGTCACGGGCCCAACTGACTGGTGCGCGCCCATGGTGCCTGCGGAGAAAAAGAATAAAGACCAGGTCAGAGTGTGTGTGGATCTCAAAAGGCTGAACAAGGCTGTCACCCTTCATCCAATGCAATTTGGCTTCAGATCCAACCACTCAACCGAGACGGCTAATTGTTTTTTCATTGAGAAAATTAAATCACTGTTGGATAAGCGTGGCGTTGTCGGTGCTGTCTTTCTTGATCTCCGCAAAGCATTTGACACTGTGAATCACAAGGTTCTATTATCCAAGTTATCCAATTTAAATTTTTCTGTTGAGGCACGTCAATGGGTTGAATCATACCTTTTTAACCGAACTCAAACTGTTCGAATAAATAACCAGCAATCTGACACCCTCTCCTTGTCCACTGGTGTCCCACAGGGATCCATACTGGGTCCACTTTTATTTTGTTTGTATATCAACGACTTGCCGTCTGTGTGTCCAGAGGCCCACATTCAAATGTATGCTGATGATACTGTGCTGTATGTGCATGGATTGACAAAAACCGAAGTTGCTGCCAAACTCACAAAGGCCATGCTGAAAATTACATCATGGCTCAATCAGTGCTGTCTCCAACTAAATGTGTCTAAGACTGTTGGTATGTTCTTCTCCAAAACAAATGACTGTAGTGAAAACCCAGATGTTTTTGTGTCAGGAGAAAAATTAGAAATTGTTAAGGAATTTAAATACCTTGGCATTATTCTGGACTCCAACTTTAATTTCAGGGCACATGTAAAAACTGTCTGCAAAAGGATCAAATTCAATCTTGCCAATTTCAAATTTATACGAAACTCTATGTCCACCCAGGCAGCCATGATGTACATGCATTCAATGATATTCTCTCACATGAGCTACTGTCTGACGAGCTGGTCTCAGGCTAATCACACAACACTAAAACCACTACAGTCTTTGTATAAACAAACACTGAAAGTTCTGGACAAAAGACCAAGGCAATTCCATCACTGTGCAATTTTAAGAAAACACAATCTAGTGAGCTGGGAAAACATGATTAAGCACAAAAATGCATGTCTCTTTTACAAAATCATACATGGCATGGCCCCTCCTCCACTTAGAGAATTTGTAACTATTAGAACAAACCAACATCGGATCACAAGAGGAGTCATGAGAGGGGACTGCATTATTCCATTTAGGAAAAGTACCTTTAGTCAGTCAGCCTTCTCTGTTGCAGCCTCACGTGAATGGAATAACATCCCAACATGTATCAGAGACCTAAACACATATCGGTCATTTAGTTCTAATCTGAAACAGTGGCTGATTGATAATATGATCTTCCAGCACTAAACTTGACCCGCCTGCTCTTGCCTCCTTGTGTCAGCGTGTCTGTGAATTTGTCCTGCAACTTACTTTGTATGCTTGCTTGTTTGTATGCTTTTTGTAGCTCGTTCTATGTCTCTCCTGTGCTGCTTCATGTACTATTGTCATGTCGACTTTTTGTTAGTTTGTTGTGCATGTACTGTCTGCTTTGGTGGGCTACTGCCTCGATGTCTAACACATATAGATGTCCTCTATAAGTCCTAGTCTACCTTTTCAATTTGTGTTTGTTTGATGCTGACTCTTGTTTGTCCTGCATGCTTCATGTATTTTAATGCTTGAACTACTGAATACTTGTATGTGGTTATAATTAATGTTTTATCTGTTGCTTTTCTATGTTCTTTTTTAAACTCTTTCTGCTATTTGCTTATTTGCTTTTTAGGGAGCCTATTGTTACATCTGGCCATGGACTGCAGATGGAAACTAACCTTTTGGCTAAATCTGGCATATTTACAGAAATGTCTATTAATATGCACTGTCCCTGTCAAATAAACAAACAAACAAGCGAGAACTGTACGTGTTGCCCACACTGGAGGACATTGCTCCCAAGCTAACCGGGGCAAAGGTGTTCTCCGCACTAGATGCTTCTAGTGGCTTCTGGCAAATTCCCCTGGACCCGGATAGCCAAAAACTGACCACCTTCATCACACCCATGGGCAGGTTTTGCTTCAGGAGGCTCCCATTCGGGATCTCGTCAGCCCCTGAAATTTTCCAAAGACTCATGACCGAGCTGCTCAGTGGCCACGAGGGAGTCGTGGTCGTGATGGACGACATACTCGTCTACGGTGCGGACGAGGAGGAACACAACAGGCGGCTGAATGCAGTCCTCCAGACCATAAGGCGGTCTGGACTGAAACTGAACAAAGCCAAGTGCCAGTTCAACAAGTCGGAGATCGGCTACTTCGGACACATAATCAGCGCAGAGGGCATGAAACCAGACAAAAGCAAGGTGAGCGCAATCACTGACATGCCCAGCCCAAACAACGTGGGAGAGCTGCACCGGGTCCTAGGCATGATCAATTACCTGGGGAGGTTCTTGCCAGGCCCCTCAACTGTGCTACACCCAGTCACTGACCTGCTCAAGAAGGACAGTGCGTGGGCATGGGGTGATCTCCAGGAGAGAGCGATGCAGAAAGCCAAAGACATGCTCTCATCAGCCCCAACACTGGCCTACTACGACTCCAACCGCCGCACCGTCGTCAGCGCTGACGCCAGCAGCTACGGCCTGGGCGCCACACTACTTCAGGAGTACAGGGTGAGTTGAGACCCGTTGCATTCTGCTCACGCACACTCACAGAATCAGAGAAACGTTACTCCCAAATAGAAAAGGAGTGCTTGGCAGCGGTGTGGTCGTGTGAACGATTTGTACGCTATGTACAGGGGCTAGACAGTTTTTGCCTCCAGACAGACCACAAGCCGCTTGTCCCATTGATTAATGCAACCTGGACAAAGCGCCGGTGCGGTGCCAGAGACTGTTAATGCGCATGATGCGGTTCAATGTTACAGCTGTGCATGTTCCAGGAAAACAGCTGATCGTGGCAGATGCGCTGTCCAGGAGCCCTCTGACTCAGGCCGGGTCGGAGACGGAGCGCCACATCAAGGCGTATGTCGATGCGGTGGTGACAAACAAGCCCATGTCATCAGAGAAGTTGGAGGAGATAAGAGGAGTAACGCAGACTGATCCAGACCTTCAGGCGGTCATCTCCAGCGTGCAAAACGGCTGGCGTAAGACTCACAACTTTCCCTCTTTCTCTGCATTCTACTCTGCCAGGCATCACCTCTCTGAAGCGAGGGGACTAGTTCTGTATGACGACAGAATTGTGATTCCTAAAATACTGAGAGCAGACATTCTGAAAAAAATTCATGCTGGTCACCAAGGACTGACAAAGTGCCGCGAGAGAGCCAAGCTCTCCGTCTGGTGGCCCGGCATTGGTGGCGACATCAAGGCAACAGTGTCGCAGTGCAAGTTCTGCATAGAACACAAGCCCAAGCAGAGGCATGAGCCTCTCATCACAACAGCCCTACCAGGGGGGCCTTGGCAGAGGATCGCTGCTGACCTATGCGAGCTGGAAGGGAAGCAGTATCTAGTGGTTGTGGACTACTATTCCAGGTATGTCGAAATGGCACACTTACCTTCTACATCAAGCTTGCAGGTCATCACGCGCCTCAAAGCCATCTTCAGCAGATGGGGCGTACCTCTCGAACTAGTCAGCGACAACGGTCTGCAGTTCACTTCAGCAGAATTCACTGACTTTTGCAAAGAGTACGGGTTCACACACGCAACCTCAAGCCCCCACTACCCCCAGGCAAACGGGGCAGCCGAGAGAGCAGTCCAGACTGCTAAAAGACTGCTGACACAGCCAGACCCGTACCTTGCTCTGATGAGCTACCTGGCCACGCCCATTGCTGCAACGGGAGCTAGTCCAGCTCAACTCATGCTGGGACGACAAATTCGCACCACAGACCCCACATTGGAGCAAAACTTGCAAAAGACTCCAATAAGCCCTGAACAAGTAAGAGTAAATGACTCTAATGCCAAAAGATCCTACGAGTACTTCTACAACCGCCGACACTCCACCCTCCGTCTCCCAGAGCTGCCGACAGGTCAGGCAGTCCGTGTCAAGCTGGACACAGACAAGGGGTGGAAGACCCCTGCGCAGGTGGTGGCGAGAGCGGAACAACCCAGATCCTACATGGTCAAGATGGACAACGGCACAGTGTTGCGGCGCAACAGGAGACACCTCCAGGCTGTTCCTGAGACCACCGGGCCTACAGAACCACAGCTACAGCCCGGGACCAGCCCAGCACGTCCCGTCAGCAGTCCACTTCCTGGTATGGTCACCAGGGGCCAAAGAGCATCACCAGGGCCCTCTGCACCAGAGGCTACACAGACACCGGCACGGCCTACTCTGTCTGGTGACACAGCCAGACTGACCTCCAGGGGCCGGGAAATCCGACCACCTCTCCGGTTCAGACTCAATGAGTGATTTTTGACTGTTTTTATTGCTAATGCCTAACCATTTTTTTTTCTCCAGGTTTCGTTACTGTCTTAACAGTGGGCTGATTTAGTTGAAAGAGAAAAAAATATCCTGACGAGAGTGAATGTTGCGTTAATGTTGGTAATGCACTTACTGTGTTATGTTATGTGAATGTGTTACACATACTACAGTACAGTAGTATGGAGGTTGTGAGGTTTATGGGGAAAAAGAAGAGGAAATGCTTTTGGTAAAAATAGATTTAATTTTGAATAAGAAAAAGTTTGCTTACCTGAATCTGCAATTAGAGTAGGTATTGTTTATCAGAATGTTAGGATTCTCTGGATGGACTCAATACAGGTAAAGGTTACTTTTAGTTTATTGTCTTAAAAGGGGGAGATGTAATGTGATTATGTATGGACGTATCAGTATATTACGGAGTGACGTAGTTCCGGTCACTAGTTGATGAGTTGAACCAGTTATGAAGAGACGCTCGAATGAGCTCTTTATTAAGATCTGTTAACCTTCTAATAAATACCACGACAAGTGACACAACGTGTGCGTATCGTGACATGTAGTATAAAGTAATTATGTGTGGTCCTCATGTATAGATTGAAACGGACGGCCAGGCCGGTACCAAGGCTCATGTAAACCCGCCCTTCCTGCTTCCTGTGAGCAAGCATCCTGTCTGCCACTCGGCTGATTACATGGCTGCTCAAGGCCTTGATGAAGGGCTGTGGAACAAGTGTTGGGTTAGGGTATCCACTCACAACTCTAGGGACGGGAGATCTACAGGAGCTGAGTTAGGTCAAAACATTTAAGGGGAGTGACCACAAATATGATAACATATATGGTCGATTATGGGGACAACATCTGTTGGATTATGAGGACAACATCTGGTCGATTATGGGGACGACTTCTGGTCGATTAGGGTGACAACATCTGGTAGATTATGGGGACAACATCTGGCAGACTAAAACAACATCTGGTCGATTGGACAACATCCGGTCGATTATAGTGACAACATCTGGTAGATTATGGGGACAACGTCATTATGGTGAGTCTGACATCATCTGGTAGATTATGAGGACAACATCTGGTAGACTATAGTGACAACATCTGGTAGATTATGAGGACAACATCTGGTAGACTATAGTGACAACATCTGGTAGATTATGGGGACAACATCTGGTCGATTATGGGGACAACATCTGATAGATCATGGTGACAACATCTGGTAGATTATGGTAACATCCCCAAACATCAGGGCTGATTGTGTGATTGGCTCACTTTGTTTGGTTTTCTATTTTTATTCTATTCTGGCAGAAACAATTTCCCTTCTGGACCAAATAAAGGTCTTGAATCTGGAAACAATTATAATAAACTTCTTCCTGAGAAAAACAAATTTCAGAGAAACAGAAAACGCTGCCAAGAATTCAGATGTTCCGATGTTCAGCTCGAGAACGCTGACCGGTCCAGTCGACCGAGCGAGGGGAGGTCCGCTCGCAGGCCGGTGAGCTACTCCTCTCACCTGCTTCAGGCCGCAGCGTAACGCAGACAGACGCTGAGCGATGTCCTAACAATGCTTATGTCAATCTTGGCCGGGGGCTCTCAAACTGCGGGTCGTGGCCCCTCAGTCGGTCGCTTTCCGAGGGCCTCAGGGGATGACGCAAAATCCTATAAACTTCACACACATCGTGCTCGTCTGTACATGCTTCGCTGTTTCAGTCTATCGTTAGTATTGTGGCGACCGTGGGCGTGGTCGCCGTGTTCAGGGTGCCGCAACTTGCAAGGGATCCTGTAGTCTGGTAGGAAGGGGGGGTTCCCATGCACCCAAAACGTATATTTTTCTAATTAAGCTTTTTGTAATCCTTAAGGCAGGGGTGCCCAACCAGTCGATCGCGGTCTACCAGTAGACCGCCGATAGATCCCAAGTCGACCGCGAGGGAAAAATAAATAAATAAACTTGCGCGGGACATATACGCGCGGTAGCGCATGCGCTGTCAAGAGTAGTTGAAAGCCGTCAACAGTAGTTACGCAGTCCTAAACGTTGGCATGGCTGAGGGGAAACGAGTTAAGACCTACCATTTTCACCCTGAGTGGGAGGAAGATAATATTGATTATTGTTGAGAAGACGCCGTGTGCAGACGGAATGAAACCCCCACTGAAGTCCGTAGGTCCACGATACAAACCACCACCACCACCACCCCCCCCCCCCCCCCCCTCCCCCTTGAAAAGTAGATCTTGGGTCGAAAAAGGTTGGGCACCCCTGCCTTAAGGTGTCTAGTAAAGGAATTTTGATGTTCCCCATGCAAATTATTGTCCCATGTATGATTTTCACCATCTTTTGTGTCTGTGCTTGATTTTCGGCTGTGAAAAATGAAAACGTTAAATCTACATAGATCTTGAAATCTACATAGATCGTGTCCTACAGACACGATCCACCCCATTTTCTCTTCGTCTTTGTATGAGGAATTGATAGAGATGAGGATTGTCATTAAAAGATAATGTATGGTGCATAAAAACTCAAATAAACACAAAAAAATTTACACAATCGGTGACATTGGATCACTGGAACCTATAGACCCTATTGATATAGCTTTTCTAACTTTTGTATTTTTACATTCTTTAAGATGTCTCATAATTTTTTTTTGATGATCCCCACTTCAAATATGGTTACATATATGTTTATTCTGGCTATATTGGTTGCCACCCTGGATTTCAAAAAAGGGCAAAAAAGACTGTCACTGGCTTCATTCTCATCAGAGGAGAATGCCGCATAATCGGGGTCCTCCCCAAAATTAACCTGTGTCTCAGGCACATCCTCACATATATTGCTTCCACCCTGAAAATTCTGTGACAGCTCCTCAGTGGCAGCAAATCTTTTCCTGTCTGGTCATTTTCAAAATGTGTAGTTGAGGCACAAATGCAAAGCGCAATGTTGATTGAATTATCAAAGTTCTCGCGGGAACTATGTTTGCGCCACCCCCCATGCTGCAAGGATTATCAGAGTTATTATGAGAACTGTCAGAGTATGAAGATGTGGCCCTGCTTCTTCGTGGTACAATCCAGAAGACATTCTGGGAGGCCAATTCTCTTCCTTGGCCTCCCACAGCTGATGATCTGGTCATGTCCTTGGATGACCTCCTGCCATCTGATCTCAGGAGGTTCCTGACCCTCATTATTTCTGGTAATGCTGACTTGGAGAACAGTGAGAAGACAAGATGCCTTGTGCTGTCTATAAGTCAGGTATGAATTAACTCTTCACTTTGATATATTTTTTTGCCTTTTAATATTACATACTTTTTATTTTGTGTACACTGTAGTTGCTTGAACACTTCAATGCTAATTGCTTTCTTTATTATTTCAGGACATCTGCCGTGCTGTGACGAAGGGAGAGTGGAAGTTGCCTAAGAATATCCTCCTCTGTACCACTATACGTCACCTTTGAAGGAGGAGAACGTAGAGATCACTAATCCCAAAGCCCTCTTTGATCAAGTCCAGGCCTGTAGTCGTGAGAACCTTGACCTTGCACTGAAGGATCCCTCCACTCTCGACATCCTCAAAAAGTATGAGGCATATGAAAACAAGGTGCGTGCCGGCCACCTTGGCAAGACAGCCACATTCTGGCTCAGTGTGATTGATCATACCCGTCTGATCCTGATGTTGCAGTACTCTGTAAAGACAAACAACTTGGCTCTATTCCACAAATGCAACGGGGACATGGCAGATCTATTCTTTGCGTATGACGGGCCAAACTGCTCAAGGTAATTCACATTTCAGACAATGTGACATGAGACGTACAGTACAGTATGATGAGTAATGTAGTAGACAATGTCACTATGTATGTGAATTCCTGACAAATATTGATAGGTCTCATCCCGGACCCAACGAGCTGTTGCAGAAAGGTGGCATTGCAGTGTGCGTTGCTAAAAATACTATATTTTCAGGTGAGTTCATAGGTCTCTTCTCAATGCATGGTGCCTACCAGCGATGGTGTGGTACTACGTCAATCCGGGCTCAATACTTTGAGAAGATGCTGGAGATCTGTGACCTCATTGATGACCCTGACAGCTCGAAGGCTGGAAAACATCGAGAACTGGAGAGAGCTGAAGTCAAGAAATCCGAGTAGGCAGTTCAGCGAACTATCTCTGCTATTCGAAACTTTACCAATCCTTTCTCCTTGGTTGACAAAGAACACCTCTACAGCCTCGCATCTGGTGCCCCTGCTTCCCCGGACGTGGAGTTTGATGTCCTACGTGCAGAGGCAGCTGGTAAGAAGTCCAAGGAAGCTTTCATCCAAGATCGCTTTGTGAGTGGCCAATCAAGAAGCTGAAGCTGAAGATTATGGATGCCTCAAACAAAACAGTCAAGCTCACTGCCTCCCAAGGAAAGGTATGAGACCCCATTCTCTTCATATCGAAAATGTAACTGTAGCCATATTTGACATACATGGCATACTGAGGAAAACAGTATTGTTCACCTGTTCATCTTTGCAGGTATTGCAGTACCGTGAACAAAGTGGCCTCGCCTTCATGCTGCTCATCAAGTCACAGAACCTTGATGAACCCCTCAACCTTGACGAGCTGATGCGGTACTCACTCTTCCCAGTTCCTCACAGCCTAGGCACAGCTGATGGGTTCTTCAATAAGAACCACAAGGCTGCAATGCTTCACTACTTCACGGAAGATGCTCCTGAAAATGTCCCTTATCCAAAGGAAGCTTTCTACATCCAGGATGGCAATGCACTCTTCCATGCCTTGATGAACCTCCCACCAACGTTCGAAAGAATTTGTCTCCAGTCCCTTGACCATATGGTGGCAAAGAACCATTTTGTCTTCTCAACGGACTCCTACCATGATGATTCTGTTAAGGCTCAGGAGAGATTGCGTCGTGGCGTGTCCAAGCAGTACATCATAGGTTGTCCTGCAACAAGGAAGCCGACTGACTTCAAACTCTTCCTGGCAAATTATGAGAACAAGACACAACTCTGTAAACTACTACTTGAGGTGTGGGGCAGCAAAACCTCTGCATCACGGCTGGAGAAATTTGGAACAGCAGTGGTAGTTGTTGAAGGCAAAGCATATCAGCTTAAGTCATCTGGTAGTAATGTGAGTATATTGACATGTATAATTCACCTGTTAGCCTTTCTCACTATTCCTTTTTCATTATAAACTTTGAGAATATTAAGTCTAGCCCAGTCAAACATGAGAAACTGATAAAATGGTGCCTTGCTATATACTATCACACCTTACTCAAAAACTTGTTTCAGGTGACCACATGTGAGATACCTCAGCTGGAGTCAACCCAGGAAGAGACCGACACCCGGATTGTTCTGTACCTGCTGTATGCCGCTCACCTTGGGCACAAGGTGGTTGTGGTGAGGACCCCAGACACAGACATTTTCTTCATCCTCCTGCACCATGCACAATCCATCCCGCTGACCTTCTACGTCGACATTGGGACCGGAAAGCACAGGCGGATCTGTTACGGTAAGCGGGTGGCAGGCAGGCAGGTAGGACCCAATTGCAGACAGTTCAGGTAAAAGGATAATTTATTTACTCAAAAGGCAAGGAACGCGGGTGACGCGGGTAACACAGGGAACACCGGGAACACAGGTAACACACAGGACACAACTCACCACAAACTAAAATGATCCGACAAGGAACAAAGGAAAGACAAGGGCTTAAATACCAAACACACAGGGCACGCAACGAATAACAGCTGAAACACATTAGGGGAGGGAGCAGTAATCACACAGGAGGGAAACCTGACATGGGGAGAAACAAGACCGATACCAAAGTTAAACAGGTAACACACCAAAACAAGACAAGGAAAGCGACAGATCATGACAGTACCCCCCCCCCTCAAGGGTGACTACAAGGCGACCCACGAAATGCAAAAAAAAAGAAAGTCAAATCCAAATAGGGTCGGTAGAGGGGAGCCAGGAGGAGGGAACAAAAAAAAAATGTCTGGAGGCCTGCAACGGGGACCCACAGGTGGCCGGCATCGGCGAAGACGAGGTAGATGGCGGGCCCCTTCTGGAAGGTCTGGAAGGTTTGGGAGGCGGAACCCCTCGGGAAGGTAAGGTAGAGGGCGGGCCCCTTCTGGAAGGTTTAGAAGGCGGCACCCCTCTTGAAGGCAAGGTAGAGGGCGGGCCCCTTCTGGAAGGTTTAGAAGGCGGCACCCCTCTGGAAGGCAAGGTAGAGGGCGGACCCCTTCTGGAAGGTCTGGAAGATCTGGAAGAGGGGCACCCTCGGGATGGAGTAGGGTTCAGGAACCGGACAGGGCTTGGGGACCGGAGTCAGCTCAGGGGCTGCAGAGAAATGTTGAACCGGATGGCACTCCAAACTCAACACCCCCACTCTGATAGTCCATAAGGCAACACGACTTGAGGCTACAGAGCTTCACGTACGCCCCAACACAGCCTCCAACAAAAAAAATGTCTGCTGGGTCCAATGATGGTCGGATCATTCTGTTACGGTTAGCGGGTGGCAGGCAGGCAGGTAGGACCCAATCGCAGACAATTCAGATAGAAGGATAATTTATTTACTCAAAAGGGAAGGAACACGGTGACGCGGGTAACACAGGGAACACCGGGAACACAGGTAACACACAGGACACAACTCACCACAAACTAAAATGATCCAACAAGGAACAAAGGAAAGACAAGGGCTTAAATACCAAACACACAGGGCATGCAACGAGTAACAGCTGAAACACATTAGGGGAGGAAGCAGTAATCACACAGGAGGGAAACCTGACATGGGGAGAAACAAGACCGATACCAAAGTAAAACAGGTAACACACTAAAACAAGACAAGGAAACCGACAGATCATGACAGGATCCTAAATGTCAGCGAACTGGCAGACTAATGCACAACAGTACTCGGCCTATACGTCTTCACGGGGGAAGACGTTACAAGTACCTTTAGAGGCAAAGGGAAGGTTGTGCCTCTGAAAAAGCTGCAGAGTAATCCAAAGTATCCTGCAGCCTTCAGGTGAGTATTTTTATTCAGATATTCTGTAGCAAGTAATGGCAATTAATGCTGAACATAGGTATTGATGCATTATGACTTTGTATTACTATAAGTATTTATGTCTTCAGTGAACTTGGTCATCAGTGGTCTGTGGAGCCAGATGTTGTGGAGGACATCGAGGCATTTACATGTGTAATGTATGGCCAGGCCCGTGAAAAATCTGTGAACAACGTGCGCAGCATCATGCTGAAGAAAATGATCGGAGAGGATGAGACGCTTACCACCAGATTCAAGGTGGATCTGTCCCGGCTCCCACCCTGCAGAGACAACCTGGTCCCACATATCAACCGTGTCAACCACCGTCTGGCCATATACAAGAGAGCAGCCACACCGATATTCTGGTGTCCCAAGCCCCATGGTCCTGGCAAAGGCTGGGAAAAGACTGAAGAGGGTACCCTGGAACCAGTGTGGTCTTGTGGCCCTATCCTTCCCACTTCACTCATTGACTTGCTGGAAAAAACAGTTGAGGAAACGGATGGAGATGGTGAAGAAGACGAGGAGCAAGAGATAGATTATGAAGACCTGCTGAATGATGAATAGACATTTTAACTTTTAGTTTTTTTAATTTTTACTTTTCAATTTCAGTTTATTCTAATGATACACATATGAGTGTGTTTTTCTGTTTTGTTTCAATAAATAAAAAACTAATTTAACAGTTTGAAAAAGATCTCCTTAAGGTGTATTGGAGATGTTTCTTTGGACCAATTCTGCCCAATTCCGCCTATTGATTAGCCTACATTTTTAGCATTTGGTTGTGTTAATGTTCCATACATCTTCCAGTCATGCCACTACCCATCAGTCTCAATGTCTTATGCCAAAATGAAACAGAAAATAGGGTAATTTTTCATTACATAATGCACAGTTAAAGGCACCCAGTGCAACTTTATGTAAACATTCAATGAAAAATAAACATTGAATTTCTAGTCTTTTTTACACGTAGTAAGTTTCAATAACTCCATACCATTACATATCGACATTCAAGGAGCAAAGATGAGACGTCGTTGTGTGGTGAGAACTGATAGAAAATCGTAAACAACAACAATCGCCGGTGGGGAGAAGCCATTTTTCCATTGACTGGAAGCCTGCTTTATTTATTGTAGGTTACAAAAAATAAAGAAAATGGCGGCATTGTTGTTGTTATCGATTTTGTATCAGTTCTCACCACACAACGACGTCTCATCTTTGCTGCTTAAATGTCGGTATGTAATGGTATGGAGTTATTGAAACTTAGTACGTGTAAAAAAGACTAGAAATTGAATGTTTATTTTTAAGCCTCGAAAGTTGCACTGGGTGCCTTTAAGACATTATGTCGATTTTTTCTTTTTTTTGGAAATCCAGGGTGGCAACCAATATAGCCAGAATAAACATACATGTGACCATATTTCAAGTGGGGATCATCAACATTTGTTTATGAGACATCTTAAAGACTGTAAAAATACAAAAGTTAGAAAACATATATCAATAGGGTCCATAGGGGAGGAGTTCCAGTGATCCAATGTCACCGATTTTGTAAAAAAAAATTGTGTTTATTTGAGTCTTTATGCACCATACATTATCTAATCATGACAATCCTCATCTCTATAAATTCTTCATAACAATACGAAGAGAAAATTGGGAGGATTGTGTCTGTAGAATGTATTGTTCTGTAATGTATTGTGTAGAATGTATAAGATCTATGTAGATTTAAAGTTTTCATTTTTCACAGCCGAAAATCAAGCACAGACACAAAAGATGGTGAGAAAAATCATACATGGGACAATAATTTGCAAAATTTAAAAATTTAAAAATTCCTTTGCTAGACACCTGCCATTGATTACAAAAAGCTTGGTTAGAAAAATATACCTCTCGGGTGCATGGGAACCCCCCCTTCCTACCCTACTACTGGGGATTGGGTAGGACCAGAGTGGTAGATATAACATAGTGGCGACACTTCCATTGGACTCCGTTGTAGCGCCTACTTCCGGGGTATGGAGCCTCGAATAGTTCCAAACAACCATTTTACGGCGTAGGAGATCATTCATTTCCATTGCTGGCCGTCGAGTAACTTCTGAGGTAAATTGATTAAATAGCTACCTCTTTTGAATTGTCAACTGTCTATATTGTATCAGAGGCCCTTTATGATGCATATACTGATATTTATTTGTAAATGCACAGCGTAATTATATATATTTTTTATCTTGGTAGACGACCGATTACCTGCTAGTTTGTTAGCTCAACTTCGCCATCTGTGAAGGTATCTCCAGGGGTAAATTGATTAAATAGCTACCTCTTTTGAATTGTCAACTGTCTGTTTTTTATCAGGACCTATGATGCATATACTGATATTTATTTGAATATGCACAGTGTAATTATATATATTTTTTATCTTGGTAGACGACCGATTGCTTGCTGGTTTGTTAGCTCGAGTAGTGAATCTAACTTTTATTTAGTTAGTTATTTATGTTGGATTACTAGGATCATTTAGGTTGATTTAAGGACGGCTTTTATGATGCGATAGCTAGTAGAAATAACCGTGGGTTTGTTTAATTATATCCTGGAAACTAAAAAGGGTGATGTTCAGCACATGAAGCCCTACAGATGCCGCCGCTTCAACAATGCTGATTATGATGGGTGGTGAATTTAACCTGTATGGCTTTTTCGTTTTAACTTCTTGTGGACTGAATTGTTTCTCTTTCTTAGTGCCAAATTGATTCTTTTTTGTTTTACAAGAGCCCTCTCTGCTCTCCTTCTCATTCATTTGTCCTTTTCTAGTTGCCTTATTAGGTCCTCCACAGTCGCCCCATCAGTCCCTGGCAGTCTGGTCCCTGGAGCAGCTGGCCCTGGATCACCTGCCCCTGGCAAAGTGGCCCCTTGATTGCTCT
Source organism: Gadus macrocephalus (assembly GCF_031168955.1). Taxonomy (NCBI): domain Eukaryota; kingdom Metazoa; phylum Chordata; class Actinopteri; order Gadiformes; family Gadidae; genus Gadus; species Gadus macrocephalus. Next base: position 23,504,956 of record NC_082395.1, on the reverse strand, counting down.
CTCTGTCTCCTGTCATGTCCTTTTCATCGCTCTTGAAATCCACCTCAATTTCTCCATCAATCTCTGTAACAATTACAAGGTAATGTTGCTGTTATATGTATTTTGCCTTTGCATTTGCAACTCCTGTCATCTCCAATGTAAGGCAATGTAAGAACATTTATTAGAGCGAAACATTTCTGTAATGTGAATTAAATCATCTGCCACAATCAGAAACCAATAAAATGTATAAATGGATCTACCGGCAATTGTTGATTGGGTAGAAATGTGTCGATTATCTACATTGTGTGCAAATCCTCAGAGAATCCCTGACCTCTGGTTGTTTTTTTAACTGAATGTACAAATATGAATTATGTAATCTCATAAGGAGTGTAGTCTATCCTTGAATTACATGAAATGGGGAATATTGAATATTTGAATATTTGGCCTGTTAAGCCCTTTGAGACTGTAATGGTGATTAAGGGCTATACAAATAAAATTGAATTGAATATTGTTAGCTGCATGGATCATACCGAAGTTTAATTTGGCGCAATATGTGTGGTCCGTTGCACTTGGTTCTGGAGGCACCCTCACAGAAGGGGGTTTCCTCTTCTTCGGCTTAGGGCGATGAATGAAAACTGTTGGGACTGCATCGGGCCTCAACTTCAACATCCCTTCTCTTTTTGTGGCAGTGAATTGGTCATCTTCAAAGTGTACCTGTAGGTAGGCTTGTAAGATCAGTTGCCATTGCACTTCAAATATCATTGAAAAGTCATAATTCTCTACACTTGGAATTATTATGCCCTTTGAAATGCTATCAAGTGATGTGAACATTACTTACATCACATCGTTTTTGACTGTTGCTGACCCCTGTCACTTGTACGTTTTGACGGCTGACCATTGCCATCCATTTCTTCCTGCGCTCTTGGTCCTTGGGGAAGCCATACATGTGGTAACCCTTCTCGGACCGATTGGAGCATCCAAACGCTGCACAGCCAACCATGACCATTGATCTTAACCAATTTTGAATTTGCTCAGGGCTATTATAAGTATTGTAATGGCATAAAGTATAGTATATTTGCAATGATATATGTTAATGGTTTGCCCTAAGTATATAGTGTTCCCTGCTGTGTCCATTGTTGAATCTGTTCACACAATCGCACTCACTTGTTCTTGTCACACTAATTGTTTAATAAAAAAAATACTATTTCATTCATCCAAGTGTATTATATTTGATACTTTGTGTGGCTCATATCTTAAAATGATAATGGTAAAACATCTTGAATACTTTGATTTCAATACAGATGTAAGGTAAAAGTTAAGGTTAAGCCAGTATGCTAACACGAACGTGAAGCTTTCCCTCAAACTTAAAAACGTATCTAAGTAATACTTATAGATAGCTTTCAGTCGTCCCCCTACCACTCTCTAAATGTAAAACTGACATTTACAAATATGCAATAACAGTCAGACAAAGTGTTTTCATTCATATTTACCATTCAATATTGAAATCTCTGCTGTCGTCCTATAGAATAACATTGACAGCGCGACGTGTATGGAACTATTGAGGCTTACATGAACCACGTGACCACCCTGTCGGCGAGATCATAGCGTGTCGCAACTCTCTATAGCTCTGGGTAGGACAATCGCAAGTTGGACCTCTGGCGCCCTCATAGGTCCTTCGCGGCAGCAGAGACATTGGGTGGGGTTTGTTTATCGCTATGGGTGGGTTAGCGTTGCTGTTGCTGAGTTGTTGTTCCCGACACAGTCACCGAGACGTTTATGAAGGTTAGTTGTGTTGAGTGTGTTTTGGTGTGTCATGTGTGTCTTCAATAAAGGCAACTCTCGTAGTCGTGACTCGTGCTGTGTAAGGGGCGTGAGAGTGTTACGGTTGCGGGTGCAGGCAGGCAGGACCCAGATGCAGACGGTTTGGGGAGAACAGCACTTTATTTCTGCCAAAGGCTAAGGCAAGGAGCAAGGGAACACAGGTGACAACAGAGAACATGCAGGACGAACTAACCACAATGACAGCACGAGGAACAAAGGAAAGACAAGGGCTTAAGTAACAAACGCAATGAGGAACAGCTGAGACACATTAGGGGAGGGAGCAGTAATCAACACAGGAGGGAAACACACCAAAACACGACAGACCATGACAGTACCCCCCCCTTAAGGGTGGGTCGAGGCCCCGCCAGGAGGGGGGAATCAAAACAAAATAAATGGACTGGAGCAGAGCGGAGGGGTGTCAGGCGGGCGGCCAGAAAACTGCCCCAGGGCATGGCAGGGAGCCTCAGGCGGACGGCCTAGGGGGCAAGCAGAGGCAGAGTGAAGGCGGAACCCTTCAGGAGGCCGGCGGGAAGGACGATGAGGGCTCAGTCCCTCAGGAGGCCTGCAGTGGCAAAGAAACCCCTCAGAAGGCCGGCAGCGGTGAAGGCGGAACCCTTCAGGAGGCCGGCGAAGGCGAGGTAGAGGGCGGGTCCCCTCTGGAGGAAGGCCAGGTAGAGGGCGGGTCCCCTCTGGAGGAAGGCCAGGTAGAGGGCGGGTCCCCTCAGGAGGAAGGCCAGGTAGAGGGCGGGTCCCCTCTGGAGGAAGGCCAGGTAGAGGGCGGGTCCCATCTGGAGGAAGGCCAGATAGAGGGCGGGTCCCCTCAGGAGGAGGGCCAGGTAGAGGGCGGGTCCCCTCTGGAAGGCGAGGTAGAGGGCGAGTACCCTCTGGAGGAAGGCCAGGTAGAGGGCGGGTCCCCTCTGGAGGAAGGCCAGGAAGAGGGCGGGTCCCCTCTGGAGGAAGGCCAGGTAGAGGGCGGGTCCCCTCTGGAGGAAGGCCAGGTGGAGGGCGAACCCCCTCTGGAAGGTGGGACCCCTCAGGAAGGCAAGGTAGAGGGCTGGTCCCCTCTGGAGGAAGGCGAGGTAGAGGGCGGACCCCCTCTGGAAAGCTGGACCCCTCAGGAAGGCAAGGTGGCCAGTCCCCCTCTGGAAGGCAAGGAGTGGGCTCAGGAACCGGACAGGGCTCGGGGACCGGAGTCAGTTCGGGAGCTGGATTGCAAGGTGGAACCGGGTGGTACCCCAAACTCACCACCCCCACTCCGATTGTCCGCAAGGGAGGAGGCTGGTAGCTGGGGGACTGGGGGCAGAGGCTGGTAGCGGGGGACCGGGGGCAGAGGCTGAGAGCAGGAGCGTGGAGGCTTAGGCCGGTCACCAAAATCCAGTGGCAGAGGCATGTAGCTCTCCGGCCAAAAGGCTGTGGGGCTGAGCAGCTCGACTGCCCACTCGGGCAAGACGTCCTCCAACTCGGGCCTTGACGAGACAGCCCTGCGCGTACGCCCCAACACAGCCTCCTGCTCCCTCCTGCTGGGAATGTTCTCCCAGCCATCCATAGCCACGATTATTGACACCAATAAATCCTCCAACTCACGGCAAAATTGAGCGTCCGCTGGGTCCAATGGTGTTGCTGTCATTCTGTTACGGTTGCGGGTGCAGGCAGGCAGGTAGGACCCAGATGCAGACGGTTTGGGGAGAACAGCACTTTATTTCTGCCAAAGGCTAAGGCAAGGAGCAAGGGAACACAGGTGAGAACATGCAGGACGAACTAACCACAATGACAGCACGAGGAACAAAGGAAAGACAAGGGCTTTAGTAACAAACGCAACGAGGAACAGCTGAGACACATTAGGGGAGGGAGCAGTAATCAACACAGGAGGGAAACACACCAAAACACGACAGACCATGACAGAGAGTTGTATAACCGCTTAAACTGGGCTCCCGTCTCGTCCTTCCCGCGCTTCTCGCCACAGTATGTTTGAGGACGAAACATACTGTGATTAACAATTATTATTATTTATTTTTATTATGTCACTTTTTTAACTGCAAAATATCTGTTGTCGGCCTGGGCCAGAAGATCCAACTGAAGGTTCTGGAAGTCCTGGTCCATACTTTAAAGTCTATAGGCTAATCGTCACTGTGTGGACATGCTTGTATCGTCCATACACTCTTGGGAGTCAAAGGATGATTTCATTTTCATGGGAATGTGTCGGGACCTCAAAGGCATTCCTCCCGAGCGGGTTCATCTGGATCATATCGTCCGCGGTGGAGGAGTCCGGCTGGGTCTCCTCAGCAGCATGCAGAGGCCTTCTGTCAGCAGCAGGATTGTGGGTTGGACGTCTGGATTCACGCAGCTCCTAATGTGGAATGACGAGAGATCTAGAAGGGCCGGGTCACTGACTCATGATCTATTCAAACATGTAGAACTCTATTGTGTTTGTCACCATAGTTGATCAGGTAGCACCTTACAATAAGGTTAGACTAATTGACCATTCACTAACATAAATTGCAGTCATGCAACTGTAATAAGCATTATCTAACAGAGTTAACAGTGAACTAATAGTCTAGTAATCCTTTACTAATGGTGTTCATAACTAAGGTAGGGTTAACCCTATTAAATAATGCATACATTAACACCTAAGCCACTAACCCAAAAACCTATTCTAATGATACATAATAATGCTTTTTACTGCATTAACTTAATGTTAATTAAGTTAGTCAATGTACCCTTATCGTAAAGTGTTACCGGTTCAGTTATCAACTATTTTGTACTACCACCAATTATTTAGTCATTGTTATTACCCTGTTTGACTAATCCAAAGTATTATTATCATAAACTTCACTTCTCTGATAACTTTCTTTCATTTTTTTCTTTCTTTTGTAACTTTTTGCCACTCTCTTTATAATCGCAGTGAACACAGCCTGCAGTTTATTAAGGTTCTCCTTCTGTTTTAATAAGGACCACCAGGCTGAATCAAAAGCACTTTTATTGAATATGAACTTGAGGGCCTGTTTCCACCTAGAACATCCCAACATACAAACTTTAGCACGGGCGGAAAAAAAGATAGGAAGACAACTCGATTATTTGTAAAATACATTTAATCCCTTAATATTTGGGCACACCGAAGAGGAGAGAAGGCTTGTAGGTGCGGTGCCAATGCAGCGCGCTGAGGTCGCTGTCACCACGCTGTGCAACATAAGGCGCACCTGGTTCCATCACTGGCAGTTTACTGAGTCGACCTGGGTCACACTGAGGCAGGACCGTGTGATGGACTCCTCCGCCTGGATCTCCAACCACACGTTCAGGAGACCAGAGTATATCTATCACCGAGGACAGCTTGGTGACAGTCTGACCTACACTGCAGAGGCACCGTCGCCATAACCCTCGAAGCGTATTAGACAAAGTGATCACAATAAAAAGGCATACATTGTCTTAGCACAGTCTTCATGGTTTTAATTAGTAGAATTGTACAGATCTGTACATGTTACAAGACATATTTTCGCTTATCTCACCATAGCTTTAACTAGTTAGCAAGACACGGCTGTCGTGCGGAGACGATAACAGAAATACTTCTGGTTACGCGGAAGGTGTGGAGGATGCGTGTTAGATATTACAGTTGTGTGTGTGTGTGTGTGTGTGTGTGTGTGTGTGTGTGTGTGTGTGTGTGTGTGTGGCAGTGTGTGTGTGTGTGTGTGTGTGTGTGTGTGTGTGTGTGTGTGTGTGTGTGTGTGTGTGTGTGTGTGTGTGTGTGTGTGTGTGGCAGTGTGCGTGTAGGAGGGAGCGGAGCGAGCAAATCAATGCTTGTTTTGTTGTTGCCTCAATTGCAGGTATCCGCATCTATCGGTGGACTGTCTCTGAACGTTTTGCAACCCGAATCCCCCAGACCGTTTGGACTAAATAAAACTAACAGAGATCAACCCAAAGCTGGCAGTGGAACACGCCTGACCTCTAATGGTGAGCGGTGAATACTGCAGCAGGGTAGGGAACCGATTAAATCAGAGTAGCTCTCGCAGGTTCCAGCGTTAAACGCAAGAGTCTATAGTCTATGTGTCGCCGGGCATCGAGCCCAACGATGTGGCGGCCTTAAATTAAGTACTCTTGAGCCATCGAATGATAAGAGGACCCAACGACAGGGAGTGGCACGGCCCTGGATGACCTGCGATGAAGTCGGGCCTGTCGCTGCGTCCATAGCGATCGCTATGGCCGTCCTAGACATGATAATCAGGGGGGTTCCCTTCCTGTGTGGTTTAAGCACAGGATGAGGGTAAACGGTGTTACGTAATATAAACCTGGGGAATGGGGATCACATGGCTTTGAGCCAGGAACCCCGGGGTGCGTCTCTAACGTCTCCTCGCGCCCTGACCCACACGGGCCCACTGTGAGGTGACTGAATGGTAAGAATGGTCTATAAGGCAGGGAGGTCTTCATATGCGTGCGTGTGTGTGTGTGTGTGTGTGTGTGTGTGTGTGTGTGTGTGTGTGTGTGTGTGTGTGTGCGTGTCTGCGCATTTGTATGCATGTAAACATGCGTGTGTGTGTGTGTGTGTTTGTATGCATGTATACGTGTGCGTCAGTGTGTGTGCACGTGCACGCTAGGGATGCTAGCTGCAGTAGCTAGGCCTGCATCGCGGTTCTATCATGATGCTAGCGGCAGTCGCTAGGCCTGCATCGCGGTTCTATCATGATGCTAGCGGCAGTCGCTAGGCCTGCATCGCGGTTCTATCATGATGCTGACTGCAGTAGGTCGGCCTGCATCGCGGCTCTGTCATGTCTATCCAGGCTACCAGCTCTCAAGCTCTTAGTGGTTGGTCAAGGCAAGGCAAACAAGCATTAACACTATAGCGGAGTCTAGTACAACAACCATGCTTATGCAGTCATAAAGCACTGCTATCATATATATTTATATACAGTTTATACATAAAACAGTGGAAAAAGAGGAATTCTCACAGACTTCAGCGTGAACGCGGTGAAGGTCAGAAAGAACAAAAGAAAAGTGAAGCTTTGCATTCGGTAGAACTTGTGGGGCGTGTAGTGTGGTGCGTGTGTGTGTTTATGTACTGTGTGTGTGTGTGTGTGTGTGTGTTTGTGTGCCTGTGTGTGCGCGTGTGTTGAAGGGCAGCACTGGTCAAATACGAAACAGCATCTTCGAGAGGAGCAGCGGCGGCGGGGTACAGACGCCCCCCACTCAGACTACAGATCCAGCAAGCAGTTACACAATACAGCCACCAGGGGTAGCAGAGAGAGGAAGGGGGGGAGAGGGGCAGTTACACAATACAGCCACTGGGGGGGAGGAGGAGAGAGGGGTAACAGAGAGGGAGGGGGGGAGAGAGAGGGAGGGAGAGAGAGAGGGAGGGGGGGAGAGAGAGAGGGATGGTGAGCAGTGAAGGAAGATACAGATACATGTACAGAGAGAGGAGGAGGAGGACATAAAGGGTTCCTTCCATCATATCTTGGGGGAGCCCCCCTGGTGCTCTAGTACACCGGGCTGTTGCGGATCCCACAGCATAGAACCATGCTGAAGATCATCTCAAAGATCTGAGGGAGGGAGAGAGACGGACGGACGGACAGCGAGAAAGAAACGGAGGGAGCGAGAGGAAATGGAAAGATGTTGGGTTATTTTCCATATTTAATAAGATCATGTATTTAATTGATTAGTGGTTATCACGTTTAACCAAGACCCAAACACTTACGATGATCACAGCGACCGCCAGGGCGGCGATGCCGATCAGGTAGATCTTATCAGTGAACAGCTCCTCGATCCTGGTGTGACAGTTCTGTCAGGGAAAAGTAAAGATGAACAACATCATCACAACAGCTTCTGCAACCAGCCTACCCTCCACAGCCCCCGAATGATCATCTAATTCAGACCATGAGCCTCCTGAATAATCACCTAATTCAGACTATGGACGGCTAAATGCATGGCTAGCCTTGTTGGTGCCCCACGTCACCATGTGACACCATCACTCGCCCTGACTGATACCTAGAGCTCAGGGCAGGCCTCTCTTTGGCTGTCTGCGTTGTCAGTCCCAGTATTTGGCCGACTGCTGAGCGATCAACATCAATCACATTAGAAAAGGCGGTTTGTTTCACAAAGGGCCAATTGTTACACAAGTACTGTTCCCGGCGTACGGCCTTTGATTGGTCGTTCTTGCATGTCCATCAGGACCGCCTACTTGTCAGGTACGGTACCAGGATGGTAACTCCTCGCTCAGGGGGGGGGTCAGACTCACGGTGAGGGTCATGGTCTTGGGACAGATGGAGGTGAGCCCAATCTTGTCTGTCAGTGAGGTCAACACACTGGTGAACTGTCCTTTACCGCAGCAGTCCAGCTGGAGAGGAGACAATATAGGATATATTTGTATATACATACACATTTTTATACATCATATTTATTAAAATAGCATATCAATACAAAAGATCTAGTGATATTAATATATATTGTATGTGTGTAATATATATGTACTATTATACAATATATATATTGTTTAAAGTTACATATATTAGGGGCTAGGGGCATAGCGCAGGGGACAGCGTGACGTAGAGCTAACGTAGGGGCTAGTGTGACGTAGGGCCTAGTGTGGGGGCTAGCGGGACGTAGGGGCTAGCGTAGGGGCCAGCGTGACGTAGGGGCTAGTGTGATGTAGGGGCTAGTGTGGGGGCTAGCGTGGGGGCTAGTGTAGGGGCTATTGTAGAGGCTAGCGTTGGGGCTAGCGGGATGTAGGGGTTAGCGTGACATAGGGGCTAGCTTAGGGGTTAGCGTGACATAGGGGCTAGTGTGACGTAGGGGCTAGCGTGACGTAGGGGCTAGTGTGCCGAGGGGCTAGTGTGACCTAGGTTCTAGCGTGACCTAGGGGCTAGCGTAGCTTTGCATACCGTCTCGTGGAAACCCTTGAGCACGGAGGTGGCGGCCTCTCTCTTATCTTGCGTCACGCTTTCGGAGGCCGCCTTGTCGTAAATTGAGTCGTAGAAGTTGATCATCTCCTTGGTCACCTGGCGGGCACAGTCACATGACACATCAAACAACAGTCACATGCTCACGACTCACGTCACAGCGAATCCGGTCGTTTAAGCGAAATAACCTGATGGATAATTCTGCTTATAACACAGCTTTAAGAAGTTTTAATTAAGGAGTTAATTGTCACAAAGATAATATCAAAAACACGTTATCTGTTCGCTTCTATGGTTGAAGATCTGTAGCCATAGCAACGGTCTGTCATCACAGCTGCGTTCTTCTCTTCAGCAGTGACACATAGTGGAATGTCCTGACCGACAGAATCCAGTATTCAGCCCAGACGTGTAATAAGATCAAATCATTTGGGTGGGATTACTTCACGATGTAGCTCAGTGTAGAACAAGGCCTGGACAGACTGGAAGGTGGCTGTTTCTGGAACTTCTAATTCTGTTTGAAGATGTTCGCTGACTGGACCACTGACACACGTGGTGCTGGTTTATGGTGAAAGAGTGAGTGAGTGAGTGTGTCTCACCATGTCTTTATGCATGTACCCGTGATGCTGGTTTATAGTGAGTGAGTGAGTGAGTGAGTGAGTGAGTGAGTGAGTGAGTGAGTGAGTGAGTGAGTGAGTGAGTGAGAGAGTGAGTCTTCGTGTGTCCTTGTGCATGTACCTGTGATGCTGGGTTACGGTGAGTGAGTGAGAGAGTGAATGGTGAGTGAGTGAGTGAGTGAGAGAGTGAGTCTTACTGTGTCCTTGTGCATGTACCCGTGATGCTGGGTTACGGTGAGTGAGTGAGAGAGTGAATGGTGAGAGAGTGAATGGTGAGAGAGTGAGTCTTACTGTGTCCTTGTGCATGTAGCCCCAGATGCCCGCAGCCACCTCGCAGGCGAACAGGATCACCAGGCAGGCGAAGAACTGCAGAGGACCACAGACAAAGATCATCAGACAAGCTCAGCCCAGTGCTTCAAACCACCGCTCTGAACCTTTAACCTCACCCAGTGAATGATTCAATGAGACAAATGTGAGTTTCCTTTACTGTTATTATGTTTTGTATTAACGTACGTTTTTTAACTATCAATTATCAAGAAGAATTGAATTTTCGCTAACATACTTTAAACCAGAAAGCTTATGTTTTTGTAATTGAATGTTTAAATTGTGACTTTAATCTGAATACAACAACTGTATACAAAGTTTTTAATTAAATAATAGCTATTGTCTTTCTCAATGTATCTGAGCACAATGCAACAGACAAATATTGTTGTTATTGACTCACAGTTCCCAGAAGGCATTGCGATTCCTGGATGGCGCCATAGCAACCGAGGAAACCTACAACCATCATCACGGCTCCGACGGCAATCAGGATGTAGACACCTAGAACGAGAGGTCAAAGGTCAGCTATTACTGAGGTGGTGGGGGCCCTGTGTGTGTGTGTGTGTGTGTGTGTTTCAAGTATTTTTTTAAATTTTGTAAAGTTTGTGGTGAGACACAGGTATTCTACAGCATAACTTAATGTCTTGTGTCATCAAATATAGACACAAGATAAGATACAAGATATATATACACACACAAGATAAGATAAATATGAAAGGAAAGAAATAATCGCACAAATCCAATATGAGGCCATAAAACCGAGACTGCAAGTTTAACAGACGAAGTATAGAGATGGTCTTTAGATTTGTTTACCTTTAACAGACGAAGACGCCTGATTATACAACATTCTGAGTGTGTGTGCGTGTTTATGGGGGATACTACAACATCTGGGACATAGCTCAGAATCAGTCATTTCATCTTTATTTACACTTGCATTCTCGACTCCATTTTATCTTCTGAGCAAAATAGCAATGTATGGCCAGCAGGGGGCACCACACCGACGTTGCCAGCCTCCCTGCTCCCCTTCTGAACAGAGGCCTGTAAGGTGGGCCCCGAAACTGTTCTCTGGATTGTTTCACTTTTGTTTCGTGTTTAGAGTACTGCCACCGGGACCTTCCACGAAGCCTTTACACCTGTGATGTCATGGCAGGGTGCGACAGACAGGGAGCGCCCACGAGGCTTCTGGGTACAGTAGTTCTTTAGACTGGGTACTCCCAGCCCCTTCTGCAGGGCGAAATGTATTGCTCTTGAGCAAAGCAATACATTTCTTTCTGCGTCCGATACGTTTTTGCGGGAGCCAATCACCAAGCTGGCAATCCCCCTGGCGCGCTATTGGCTGGTTTAACACAATGATGACAGGGAAGCTACGGCAAGCAGCCAATTGCGTACTGAGTCATTTGAACTAGGCCCGTTGATCACGCCTCTTGTGATGAAGAAAATGACAGCAGCTTCCCCAGACCAACGTGCAATCTACGATTGAGCTTGGTCTGGCAATAGCCAGGCTAGTCGTTCTTAGTCATAGCACTATACTCAATGTACGCTTTTTCTTTATGAGAACCAAGCTATTTGGAATCGACCAATGAATGTTGTCCGAGCCAGCCAAGCAGGGGAGGAGTGATGCGGTGGAGCGTTGATAATACGTTGTAAGTCTCGGGGAAAATGTTCGGAGCGCCAACCAAAAGCTACCAGGAGAAATGCCTTGGATACGAGGGCGTCAGGCAGCTCCGCCCCTCACTGGAAGGGGGACGCAGCCCGCCTCTCTCTCCCTAGGCCCCTCTATCGGATGATTCTATTTACCTGTCTCCCTCCATCCCTCCTCCCTCCCCCTCCCTCCCTTCCCTCCTCCCTTCCTCCCTCCTCCTCCCTCCCCCTCCCTCCTCCCTCCCCCTCCCTCCCCCTCCCTCTCCCTCCCTCCTCCTCCCTCCCCCTGCCTCCCTCCTCCTCCGTCCCTCCTCCTCCCTCCCCCCCCACCCATCCCCTCCCCCACCCATCCTCCCCCCCTCCCCTCCCCTCCCCCTGTGTTGCTGGGGCCCCGGCCCGGTAGCCTAATGTAATCGGGGCCCTAACTTGATTGTGCACCACTAACTGGTCGCCGCCCATCGCTGAGGCTCTGCTCCGCTATTCCATGCATCAACGGCTTGCAACCCCCCCCCCCCACCCACACACACACACACACACACACACACACACACACACACACACACACACACACACACACACACACACACACACACACACATGCATGCACACGCACGTAAATACACACTGATACACACACACATTTGGCTACACACATATAGACACCCAAACAAACGCAAACAGACATACACACACACACACACACACACATTATCACACGCACACACTTACACAACAATACAGCCACACAAACACAGAAATACACAAAGTCGCGTACAAAGATTTTGTGATGCCACGCCTTTTCTTTGCCATGAGCAAATATCTTCATTAGAGTCCCCCCCCCAGCCACCCACTGATCTGGGGGGGAGGGGGGGGGGATATATACAAATTGATATTTTGGCGACTGACCAAGTGCTGGTCGCTCTCCACCACTTTGTGGACGGAAGCCAAGACCACCATCCCTCTCTCTCTCCCTCCCCCCGCTCTCTCCCACTCTCTCTCTCTCTCTCTCTCTCTCTCTCTCTCTCTCTCTCTCTCTCTCTCTCTCTCTCTCTCTCTCTCTCTCTCTCTCTCTCTCTCTCTCTCTCTCTCTCTCTCTCTCTCTCTCTCCCTCCCCCTCTCTTTATCTCACCCCACCAGACCTATCAATTCCCATAAATGACATCATTGGACAGACTGTTGCTTAGGGTTGGGGGGGTGGGGGTGGGGGGGGGGGTAGTGGGACAAATGGCCACGCCTTTCCTCCCCCTCCCTCACCCACAGATCACCCCTCCCAGCTTCCTTAGATGCCATTTGCTCTCTTAATCATATTATCTTCCTCCTGCTCCTCCTCCTTCCCCTCCTCCTTCCCCTCCTCCCCTCCTCCCCTCCTCCCCTCCTCCCTCCTTCTCAACCTCCTGCTCCTCCTCCTTCATCCAATACTTTGGATGAAATAGCACAATTATTTGGTAATTAAGAAATTAGACCATTTGTAAGTGCTTTAAATTTGCCTGGGGGGAAATACAAGCATCTTTTAAAATCAAAAAATGATAAAAATGTTTTTTCCATCTTTTTAACCTATTCTATTTCAATATTGACCGGTAGGGTCATCGCAACACCAAATCTTTTTAACGACTAAATCAGGTCAATGAAAATGGCATAAATAGTGTATTGCAACAGAAGCAGAGGCTCCAAGGTTTTAGGTCTAAAATACAGCAGATAGTTAAACTGCTGTCAAACATTAACTCTGCTGTTGCACAGAGAAGTGAAGCTCAGAGCTACCGCAGCAGAATCACGTCTTATGTTTCCATATGAAACCCCACGACGCCAACTGGCTGAGAGGGGCAGCGGTGAACGATGAGGAGGAACAGTTGTTCATTAACGCTGACTTTATCCTCCTATTAAACAAGATGAATGCTGAACGCCCCTCCCAGCCTCCAAACACCCAGGAACAGACTGAGAAGTCGTCTCTGATGGTTCCACGTCGTGTAGGAAGTTAAAGCAAGTCACCATTAATTAGTGAAGTATCTATGGGTGGGGGGCGGGGTGGGGGCGGGGCCCACAAAGATCCTGGTCCACCTCAGGGTTAAATCTTACCTCATTGTCACCGTGTGTAAAAAGAACGCTTCACCACAGAGAAGGAAGACAATGACTTCCTGAGTTCTAAGTTTACTCGGACCCAACAATAGAAAAACGGCCTTGCAGATCCGGTCCCCACACAGGACACATAAAGATCAGGAGGCCGATAGGAAGAATAGGTTCGATTATGTGGAACAACAAGAGGAATGTGACGGCTTTGGAGCGCTGTAAAGCGACGGGAACGCGAACACAGATGTGCAGAGCGAGGGAGAGAGCGGGGAGAAGGAGAGGGGAGCAGGAGAGGGGAGGCGAGCCATGGAGGAGGACTCGGCGCTAGACGGAGGTAATCGCAACCAGATGAGGAGCGGACGACAGTGGAAAGAAATTAGCAGATGAGCGAATGAGAGGAAAAATCCTTGGTGAGGGAGGAGGAGGAGGAGGGGTTGGGGGAGGAGGGGTGGAGGGAGGGAATTTGTAGCGGGGGAGGGGAGGGACTGAAGGTCGAACTATGTGTTTTTTCTCTCCCTGACCACATGCTTTCCCTCCCGCCCACCCCTCTGGTGGAGAGAGAGAGAGAGGCTTTATGTGATTGGCAGGATGTAATCATTAAGATTGTGTGGCGGGCAGAAAGGCCCCCCCCTCCCTCGCTGGGGCCCGTCTGGGTGGGGTTCGTCTGGGGGAGGTTGGGGATTGTTTGTGGGCACAGCAGGCGGAGCCTCAGCCTCCCCCCAGTAAACAAGCGCCCCTCTTAGCTGCCGCTCAGATGGAAAACAAGCTTCCCCAGCCTTTCTAGACTCTGGATGTGGAGCACTCAAACGTTTGAGATGCAGACGTTTGTAGATATCGTTTTCTAGCCAAACATTTGAGATTAAGACGTGTCTGAGTGCCGATGTTTATCTGTTCTAAAGGTCCAGAATCCCGCGTCTCTGGTTGGTCTCCCCTCCAACTCCTTGTCTCTCCTCCGACTGCCTGTCTCTCCTCAGACTGCCTGTCTCTCCTCTGACTGCCTGTCTCTCCTCTGACTCCCTGTCTCTCCTCCGACTGCCTGTCTCTCCTCCGACTGCCTGTCTCTCCTCCGACTGCCTGTCTCTCCTCTGACTGCCTGTCTTTCCTCAGACTGCCTGTCTCTCCTCTGACTGCCTGTCTCTCCTCTGACTCCCTGTCTCTTGTCTCTCTGACTCTCCCTTCTCCTCCTTCCTCTTTTCTTCTGGGTTTCTCCAGAGCCGCTGTTTCGTTTCCAGGTTTCCTTGAGAAACACTTTCCTCTTCTCAACCTTCCCTGGTGACTCAGACAGGCTGCGGGCAGAGAGAGACCAGACCCACTGGCTCTGAGGACCAGCAGAGAGACCAGACCAGCAGAGACCAGACCCACTGGCTCTGAGGACCAGCAGAGAGACCAGACTAGGGATGGCCACGGTTATTCAAGTATTCGGTTATTCGAAATGACGTGGGTATTCGACTGTAGCTGTAGCAGATTTTTATTTTATTTTTGCCTACAGTTAATTAAATATATTCATTAGCTATATTAATTACATATTTTTCATTAAACGTGTATACTAACGCCATTTAATACTTGGAATACATGGCCATACCGGCAACCTCCGTTCCAGCGGAGAGTCTTTTCCCCGGCGGGCTTGATTGTAAATCGCCTCCACACCCGCCTATCCCCGAGCACGTAGATATGCTCATTTTTTTTAACAAGAATGAGTGATGCAGTAGGTGGGCTTATGTGTTATGTTGTTAACTGGAAATGTTTTAGACATACTGTATTTCCGTCTTACACATAATATATTTTTGTTGATGTTCTGTTATATGCGCATCTTGTGTAATGTGAGGCAGGCCCATGCATTGCAAGTGGATTTCTGTTGATATCCAAGCCCACCAGTATTTATGCTTTTTGCTGTTGTGCTTCAGTTACTTCAATCTATTCAGTTTGTGCCTTAAATTTTCTTTAATCTAATTTCAGCTTGTGCCTTAAGTATGCAATACTGTTCATTCATATTCTTGTCAAAAATTATGGTTTCGTTTCAACTTGTTTCAATTCAGCATACTGATTTCGAGTGTCTTTTTCCTTCTAAAATGCTAAATAAATTGAACAAATTGGATTTGATTTCCTTATTTATTTGACTAATAGATGGAAAACGAATGCATTTGTTTAGTGAAGGCCAGATCTTGGAAGAACTTCAGGCTACATTATGAGTGAGGTACACATTTCTTTTTTTTTTAAGCGGTTAACAAGTTACTCAAATTCTTTTTATCGGATATTCGAACACTGATATGCCTTCAAATGCCCATCCCTAGACCAGAGCAGCATAGACCAGACCCAATGGCTCTGGGAACCAGCAGAGCGTCCAGACCCACTGAGGACCAGAGTCCAGACTCCACAAGCCCCACCCAGTTTGGGGTCATGTGACTCTTGTCCCCCTTTTCTTCTTTTTCTTGGCAGCCATGTGCGATGTATGTAAAGAAAATGTCACGCCACTTCAGTAATGCGCATTTCTAGCAGCTAGGAGACATGTCACACACAACAGAGTTCAGATAGGAGCTGCACTACCCTTCGACAAAGTTGGATGTTAGATTGGAATGTTTTAATCAGTTTGAAATCTTCGAAAACAGTGAACTGTAAGATGGATGTGTGTGTGTGTGTGTGTGTGTGTGTGTGTGTGTGTGTGTGTGTGTGTGTGTGTGCGTGTGTTTGTGTGTGTGTGTGTGTGTGTGTGTGTGTATGTGTGTGTGTGTGCGTGCGTGTGTGTGTGCGTGTCACACCGCGTGCCGCCACATGGTTGTGACTCACGGTCTCCGTCTGGTGCCACCCGGGTGGGCCCCTGAGAGCCACATGAGGACCAGAGAAAACTCTACAAACAGCCCCCCATTAAACACTCTCTTTCGTGCAAAACACAAGAAGAGCCTCCCGACTTCATAACACATCAAAGACGGACGTCACGAAGCTTCGCTCCGGGTTCGAGAAGGACAGGAAGGTTCAGGGGAGTTCATTCACACGGCTGATCTGTTAGTCATCAAAAACAGTTTTTTTTTCTGCATTCCAACGTAATCTTCCTTCATTTCAACACATTTTCCAGCCCCACCCACATCACTCGCGGTCATTCAAAAAGTGGGGAAGAATTACTACGCTGACTTACTTTGATAATCCTCAACACACTTACGCACACACACACCTATACGCACACACACACACACACACACATACCCCCACACCCCCAACACACACATACACAAAATGATACCCAAAAAGGAACGGCGAACAAAGTGAACGCTGGGAACAATAGTGGGAGCATTCCCAGTGGAGGGATGGAGAACTTCCTGCTATAAAACAAAGACCCCTACACCACCCAGTACACCACCTACAGTACACCACCCAGTAAACCACCTACAGTACACCACCCAGTACACCACCTACAGTACACCACCCAGTACACCACCTAGTACACCACCCAGTAAACCACCTACAGTACACCACCCAGTACACCACCTACAGTACACCACCCAGTACACCACCTAGTACACCACCCAGTAAACCACCTACAGTACACCACCCAGTACACCACCTACAGTACACCACCCAGTACACCACCTAGTACACCACCCAGTAAACCACCTACAGTACACCACCCAGTACTCCAGCTAGTACACCAACTACAGTGCACCACCCAGTACACCACCCAGTACACCACCTACAGTACACCACCCAGTAAACCAACTACGTAGTACACCAACTAACTAACCCTCGTTGAGGGAACCCAACATGAATCTTCGTCCTCCTCTTTCTCTTTCTCTGTTCAACGTCAACATTTAGACCCGCGGTTCAACACTAACATTATCCAGCCCAGCGCCGGTCCCCCAGATCAGGGTTACTGTCCCCGTAGAACATGGAGCAGGACTACCCCGTCACCCCCAGCCTCTCTACCACCTCACCCTCTCTACCCCCTCACCCCCAGCCTCTCTACCCCGTCACCCCCAGCCTCTCTACCCCGTCACCCCCAGCCTCTCTACCCCGTCACCCCCAGCCTCTCTACCCCCTCACCCCCAGCCTCTCTAGCCCCCATCATCTCTACCCCCTCACCCCCACCCTCTCTACCCCCTCACCCCCACCCTCTCTACCCCCTCACCCCCACCCTCTCTCCCCCCTCACCCCTATCATCTAGTCGTCCAGCAGACGCTCTCCTGCATGCTAGGGGTTAAAGGAGGATGGCTCTTTGTCATCACAGAGGGGGGAGGTCCTCCTCACAGAGGGGGGGGGGGGGGGGTCCTCATCACAGAGGGGGAGGTCCTCCTCACAGAGGGGGGGGGGGGGGGGGGAGGTCCTCCTCACAGAGGGGGGAGGTCCTCATCACAGGGGGGGGGGGGGGGGTGAGGTCCTCCTCACAGAGGGGGGGAGGTCCTCCTCAGAGGGGGGGGGAGGTCCTCATCACAGAGGGGGGGGAGGTCCTCCTCACAGAGGGGGAGGTCCTCCTCACAGAGGGGGGGGAGGTCCTCCTCACAGAGGGGGGGAAGGTCCTCACCCAGCCCAGCACGGCCCGTGTCCCACCAGGGGGGGGGCCTGAGACCTTCGTTCCCCAGCGAAGGTTCCTGAACTGCCCTGGAATACTTTTCAACTGCGCTCACATCTGGATGTGGTTGCGCTCCCTCCCCCTGATCCACGGCCTCTCTGCTCGGCGAGGACAATAGGGGGAGATCCTCCTGAGGAGCAGCTGCTTGTACCGAGCGTTGGGGTGCATGAGGTTGGGCGTGAAGCAGCTTCCTGTACACAGCGGGCGCTGGGAGGATTAATAATAGCACAATGTACTCTTTGACCGAAGTGGAAAGGAAAGTGCCTGGAAATGTCTGGAAAGTATGCAACTGGAAACATATTATAACACTTTTACTACAGATGATGTGCTACACTTTACATGAGGGTGCATTCATTAACCAATAATTAACATCAGTTAAAGCGTAAATATGCATTTACTAATGGTGTTTATTTTATTTATGGCGTGTTTCCACCGGAGGGTGCAGGTCGGTTCAGTTCGCAAAGGTGCGGCGCGGATCGCGTGTCCACTGCCTAAAGTGCTTCTGGTGTAGAGTGTGCTTCGTAAAAAGCCAAATAAAGCTGTGTTTATTGAAGAAAATGTGATAACCGACTAAACCAACCCGACTGCCAGACCAACCGCTTTCTGCTTCTTCATACAATGGTATATTGTATGAGGAAGCATACAATATAGGATTATTTTTTTCTATTTTCGACATAATTAAGAAATGCCGGTATTATTTGTTAGAAGGGACAGAAACAGCTAGGCAGAACGTATTACAGCATGTTTACGTACCCTGGTCCTCCATATTGAGGTGGACTCATTGATTCATGGAATCATTCCTCAGAGTAAGATTGAAACAAACAGCATTCCTCAGACCTCCAACCGACTGAATGGTCCATTCATTGTCTAACTTTAGGCAGAAATACATGACAACATGCTAATAACAGTCCATCTGTTTTAGAAGAGTTCTTAAAAAAAGAACAAAACAGTTACATTTTTAATTAAGTTTAGGGCTTTAACTAAATTAGATATTGAAAGGCTTTTCATATTTCTGCCAGCTGAAACTAAATTAAATCTCAAGCGCCATTCATACTAAAACATAAAGTATGAATGCTTTTGAATAAACCGTTTACCTCCAATCAATACATTTCAATGAATAATAATGCTGATCGATCGCTCAGTCAGTCCATGTGTTCATCACTGCCACAACCACTTCCCCTGATGCTCTACCACCACATCGGTCTCCCACACTCTACATCAGAGTATCTGTTCCTGTTCTGTGTAATATGAATGTTGATTTAAGCCATCCACATCGTACAGCAAACACCTTTTGCAGCTTTGGATTGTTCTGCAACAACTACTTTAGAATTATTCAATTATGTCTCCATGTCTACTCCCCTAAATGTGGAAATTAGACTTTTGTAACATTTGGTGATTTTGCAGTTGGCATGGCCACTCCTTTAATGTGGAAAGAACCCAATGCACACAGGCTCTTCTGTAAAGCAGAGGCAGATACTTACAGCAGAGAAAACAAATGATATGAAGCTGAGTCTCCTCTAAATAAGAGCAATGGTGCTTGACTGGCCATTTGCTAATTCAAATACAATGTTTTAGCCTACAGACTTAACATTAGTGACTTTTCCATTAGGCAAACTGAATATGGAGAGAGAGGAGAGGAAGTGAGAGGAGAGGTGTCAAGAGGAGAAGAGGTTAGGAGAGGAGGGAAGGAGAGGAGAGGAGAGGAGAGGAGAAGAGAAGAGAAGAGAAGAGAAGAGAAGAGAAGAGAAGAGAAGAGAAGAGAAGAGGAGAGGAGAGGAGAGGAGAGGAGAGGAGAGGAGAGGAGAGGAGAGGAGAGGAGCGGTACTTACTAATGTAGAAGGTGCTGGGTGCCTGGGCTTCTTCAAACTTGATGTCCAGCAGCTTGCTGGTCTTTGTGTCGTGTCTCAGCCATAGGGCCACGCCCAGAATGATCCCCCCAGCAAGCTGCAAAACACAATCATGTCTCATCTGTAAGAGGTGCGCCCATAACGCTAAAGGTGCATACATAATCGTTAAGGTGCCTCCATAACGCTAAAGGTGCATTCATAATCGTTGAGGTGCATTCATAATGCTGAGGGGGCATTCAGATGCACAATCACATTATTGTTACACAATGGATATAATCACATAAAAAAACGAATCGGCCAACATCAGTTTTTGGCCGATGCAAAAGCTATGAAAGAAGTGAATAGTGATTTTATTCACGGTTTAATCATTCCCTTTCTAATGAGGACATGGTCAAATTAATATAATTTAACCTTTCAAAAATATTTGGAGGATTAGGTTTAGTCTTTTTTTAAACTCATCATAAAATCATCAGAACCTCTCCCTCCCTCCCTCTCGGTCTCTTCCCTCCCTCCCTCTCTCTCCCTCCCTCTCGCACGCCCTCTCTGTCTCCCTCCCTCCCTCTGGCCCGCCCTCTCTGTCTCCCTCCCTCCCTCTCTCCCTCCCTCTCACCCACCCCCCTCTCTCTCCCTCCCTCTCGCCCGCGGCCCGCCCCCTCTGTCTCCCTCCCTCCCTCCCTCTCCCTCCCTCTCGCCTGCCCTCTCTGTCTCCCTCCCTCCCTCCCTTGCTAAGGTCCATTCCAGTGCAGAGACAACCCGCTGCCTAGCAACAAGATCAACAGTGTCACTGCCAAGAGGTGAGGCCCCTAGCACCGGCATTCTTCAGGGCCCCCCCAACACACATAGACGCACGCACACACACACCCACACCCACACCCACACCCACACACACACACACACACACACACACACACACACACACACACTCACACATACACACACACAAACTGTAGCTAAACATACTTTAAAAAAAACTCCCAGACTTGTTGCCATGGGGATTACCGCAGAGTTTAAACTGATCCCAAAAAAATGGAAACCCGAATCGAGGCAGCAGACGAGCCTGGGAGACAGATCCTGACGGCTTTATACCGTCAGGACGGTCTAATGTTAACGGCCGTGACGAACGGCGTGAAGCCTGGCCCCGTCCAGCCGGGGGCCTGCACGCCGTTGTTCTCAGACAAAAGAGCAGGGGCCTCACATTTAGACCCTTCTCCTTCTGAACCCCCCCCCCCCCCCCCCTCCCTCACCCTGCGGCGGGGGGCCGGTGTCTGGGCCCAGAGTGGCTCTCTGCGTATGACGAATGAAGGAGATGACAGGAAGTCATTCCACCGTTGTTTATGTAAACAACGGATCCATCGCAACAATACCTGCTTGGGGGACTTCCAAAGTACTTTGTTGGTGCGATAGCTCCCACTTACATTTTATCATAGTTGTATTATTTATCTTTAGCTCTGTTTCCTATTTGTTTGACCTGGAATTATTGGTTTTATCAATCTGCTGAGCGTTTTGTACTGCTTTCTGTTCAGACTTCTAGATGTTTCTCTTTAAGTTAGCGCTGGTTCTGAGGAGCAGGGAGGTGACTGGGTCCTGATCTCACACCCTACTGTGTTCTGCTTATTTTTAAACTCCATCATTGGGGTAAAATCCCCTCGTCTAGAATCGACTAAGTATAACGTCTGCAGCCTGGCTCAGCGGCTCTCATTAGACGGTCCCAAACCAAAACCAAAACTAAGCAACAGCTGCGACAGAGGGCTGTAAACATATACTTAGACTAGTATTTCATGCAAGACATTTCTATCTCAGATCCTTATTTGGCAGAAAATAACCCCCAACGCTAAGGTGATAGAATCTATCCTAAATTAGCCTTGTCGCCCCGCACTGAGACGACAAAACGCTCCAATCAGCCTCTGTGTGCGGCTGCATGTCTGTTGATGGACACGGACAGAAGGACAACGCACAAACAGACACACAACCTAAAGCATTACAACCGAACCAGTCTTACCCCTCAGCTGTTGGGCCACTGACCTCCCTCTGTCTCCCTCCCTCCCGCTCTCTTTCTCCCATTCTCTCTCTCGCACACACACACACACCCATATGCACACACACGCAGACACAAACACATACAAATGCAGACACATACACACACACACTGAGACTCACACACACACACACACAAACACATACATATACACACTGCACCTGAGGACGGCAGATGGAAATGGACAGGTGTTGGTAGGATGGCCCTTATTGGCTGGTTCAAGTTGCTGTTATGCCCAATAAGCAGTCACAGTGTCATATGGTGCGGCTGACTCAGAGCAAGGAGGGACATGTAAGAAGCAGCCTTAGATGCTGTGATGTACTGATGGGGCCTGGGGGCGCTGGAGAATGACTGTACTCTGACCTGAGCTGAATGAAGCCTTCTTTAAAAGGGGCTTCGTGTATTCTGAATGTGGAGGTCATTTATGAATGAACTCATTAAACTGATTATCCCAGAGTGGGGGTCATGGTGCGGGGGTCAGGGGTCCCCGAAGGGGTCCGGCCCGTTGGAGCATGGTTCCTGTGGGCTCCCCCTGGACTGAGCGGCGGGCGTTGAGGTGTTCGGCCAACTGGAGCCTGGGGAGGGGGGGGGGGGCTATTCCTGCTGCTGCCGCACATGGCGGTTGTAGAATGTGTTTACACGCTAGCAGGGGGGAGGGGGGCCGGGAAGGAGGAGGGGGGTGGGGGGTGGGCTCTATCACTTAAATACACTGCTCTGGTCTGCCTGATCGGCTAGCATGCTCATACACACACACACAACACGCGCAACACACATTCACACAGACGCACACAACACACACACACACAGTCCCAGTTCCCGCCCCTTTCCCCCCTCCCTGGTGACCCCTGACCCCAGACCCTCTGAATGCCGGCTCTGATTTATGACGGTGGGGGGGGGGCTGGCCTCCGTCTCCTCAGAGAGCCCCCCCTTCCACGCGCCCCCCCCCCCCAGGACCCGGGTTCCTCCTAAGTGGTTCCCGGCTCTTGGGAGGGGTCCCCAGAGAGGGGGGCTGGGCGCTGGGGGGCCGTGGACTCAGACCACCCACCGGACCGGGATGCTGCCTTTGAGTTGTTATCTACCTGTAGATTCAGGCAGAGGGTCTGCCCAAACCGTTGGGTAACTGAACCCTTCCTCATGCTTTAGCCCGCGACGTGCTTCATGAAGATCCTCTTTGTCCTTCAGACCAGCGGCCCCCAGGAGCAGACGAACCAGGGAGGGCCCGACAAGGGCGGAAGGTTGCTAGTTCAAGTGTCGAGGAGTCCCTGAGCAAGACACCTCACCCTGACTGCTCCTGACCGGCTGGCTGACGCCCCTGCGTGGCTGACTCCGCCGTCGGGGTGTGAATGTGTGTATGAATGGCTGAATGTGAGGCGGTATTCTACTCAGAAGGAGCGTCCAGTTGGACCAGCATTGGGCTGATGATGAGGACGCGTGTAGCGTACGGTCTCATCGATGGGACAATCTGCTCCACCGCAGGCGGTTGACATCTACTCACATCCTTCCGTTCCGTTTAGTTTGAGAAACTTCCTGTTTAAACCCAAAGTCGCTCGCGTTCACTAAGGGCTACATTTGTCATGTTTCCTCACACACTGGTTCCCAGTTCACCCAGTTCCATCTAAGGAGAGTAGGCAAACAAGCCAGACCCAACTGGTTCCCAGTTCACCCAGTGCCACCTTAAGGAGAGTAGGCCAACCAGCCAGACCCAACTGGTTCCCAGTTCACCCAGTCCCACCTTTAGGGGAGCAGGCCAGCCAGCCCAACTAGAAGCTGAACTGGAGTGACTGGTTCTGTTTTGAGCAACATAAACAGGAGATCCAGCACCAACATGAGTCAAGTCAAGACTCCCCATTTAAATCTATGACATCATCCTCCTCCGGCTCTGGGGCCAGGCCCCGACCAGGAAGAGGGTGATTAACCAAACACATAGCTCCTCCTCCCCCGCAGCCAATAGGCTGCTTATGGGTTGTCTAGCGTCACACACTCAAGTGTCCACTTAGGAACCTATTACCATCCACTCCCGCGTCGGACGCACAGCGCAAACACATCAATGGTCATATTGGTCAAATCCTGTAACACAAGAGTCTCATAGTGGAGCGGGGTTTTCCTTCCTGAGGTCTCAATGTGCGGGGGCGTATTATTAGGTTACCCCACCCCCCCCCCCCCTAGACCTCACCCCTCACAGGGACCACATACATACATTTAATCTTCTTCTTTTCTGATATATATATTTTTATATATTATATTACATCATCAGGAAACATATTAGTGTTTCCTGATGATTAGCCATTATCCACTGTGTGTGTGTGTGTGTGTGTGTGTGTGTGTGTGTGTGTGTGTGTGTGTGTGTGTGTGTGTGTGTGTGTGTGTGTGTGTGTGTGTGTGTGTGTGTGTGTGTGTGTGTGTGTGTGTGTCTACACTCAGAGTTTCCATCAGCGCCTCTCAGTGCGGACCTCGACTCCGAACACTGGGAATCGCAGAGATCCGCCAACCGCAAGGAGGAAAATGTGATGAACGCTGCGTGCGCACACACACACACACACACACACACACACACACACACACACACACACACACACACACACACACACACACACACACACACACACACACACACACACACACACACACACACACACACACACTCAGAGTATGAAGAAGCAGATATGATTAACTCCTCTGCCATGCAATTTTACTTTTTGAGATTTGTATCGTTGAATCCAATGGTAGATAGGTGTTAAACCACGACATATAAACATCGACCCATAAATATCGACAGATAAACATCGCCAGGTTTCGATATGATGAGCCCAATTTACTACAATCTTAAGATATAACGTTACGCGCCGCCATAGGAGCTTTGGTTCAACGTGGTCAGAGCTCT
>NC_082395.1:23280465-23480217 GCF_031168955.1 Gadus macrocephalus | reverse complement strand
GAGAGAGAGAGAGAGGCTTTATGTGATTGGCAGGATGTAATCATTAAGATTGTGTGGCGGGCAGAAAGGCCCCCCCCTCCCTCGCTGGGGCCCGTCTGGGTGGGGTTCGTCTGGGGGAGGTTGGGGATTGTTTGTGGGCACAGCAGGCGGAGCCTCAGCCTCCCCCCAGTAAACAAGCGCCCCTCTTAGCTGCCGCTCAGATGGAAAACAAGCTTCCCCAGCCTTTCTAGACTCTGGATGTGGAGCACTCAAACGTTTGAGATGCAGACGTTTGTAGATATCGTTTTCTAGCCAAACATTTGAGATTAAGACGTGTCTGAGTGCCGATGTTTATCTGTTCTAAAGGTCCAGAATCCCGCGTCTCTGGTTGGTCTCCCCTCCAACTCCTTGTCTCTCCTCCGACTGCCTGTCTCTCCTCCAACTCCCTGTCTCTCCTCCGACGGCCTGTCTCTCCTCCGACTGCCTGTCTCTCCTCCGACTGCCTGTCTCTCCTCTGACTCCCTGTCTCTCCTCCGACTGCCTGTCTCTCCTCCGACTGCCTGTCTCTCCTCTGACTGCCTGTCTCTCCTCTGATTGCCTGTCTCTCCTCTGACTGCCTGTCTCTCCTCAGACTGCCTGTCTCTCCTCTGACTGCCTGTCTCTCCTCTGACTCCCTGTCTCTCCTCCGACTGCCTGTCTCTCCTCCGACTGCCTGTCTCTCCTCCGACTGCCTGTCTCTCCTCTGACTGCCTGTCTTTCCTCAGACTGCCTGTCTCTCCTCTGACTGCCTGTCTCTCCTCTGACTCCCTGTCTCTTGTCTCTCTGACTCTCCCTTCTCCTCCTTCCTCTTTTCTTCTGGGTTTCTCCAGAGCCGCTGTTTCGTTTCCAGGTTTCCTTGAGAAACACTTTCCTCTTCTCAACCTTCCCTGGTGACTCAGACAGGCTGCGGGCAGAGAGAGACCAGACCCACTGGCTCTGAGGACCAGCAGAGAGACCAGACCAGCAGAGACCAGACCCACTGGCTCTGAGGACCAGCAGAGAGACCAGACTAGGGATGGCCACGGTTATTCAAGTATTCGGTTATTCGAAATGACGTGGGTATTCGACTGTAGCTGTAGCAGATTTTTATTTTATTTTTGCCTACAGTTAATTAAATATATTCATTAGCTATATTAATTACATATTTTTCATTAAACGTTTATACTAACGCCATTTAATACTTGGAATACATGGCCATACCGGCAACCTCCGTTCCAGCGGAGAGTCTTTTCCCCGGCGGGCTTGATTGTAAATCGCCTCCACACCCGCCTATCCCCGAGCACGTAGATATGCTCATTTTTTTTAACAAGAATGAGTGATGCAGTAGGTGGGCTTATGTGTTATGTTGTTAACTGGAAATGTTTTAGACATACTGTATTTCCGTCTTACACATAATGTATTTTTGTTGATGTTCTGTTATATGCGCATCTTGTGTAATGTGAGGCAGGCCCATGCATTGCAAGTGGATTTCTGTTGATATCCAAGCCCACCAGTATTTATGCTTTTTGCTGTTGTGCTTCAGTTACTTGAATCTATTCAGTTTGTGCCTTAAATTTTCTTTAATCTAATTTCAGTTTGTGCCTTAAGTATGCAATACTGTTCATTCATATTCTTGTCAAAAATTATGGTTTCGTTTCAACTTGTTTCAATTCAGCATACTGATTTCGAGTGTCTTTTTCCTTCTAAAATGCTAAATAAATTGAACAAATTGGATTTGATTTCCTTATTTATTTGACTAATAGATGGAAAACGAATGCATTTGTTTAGTGAAGGCCAGATCTTGGAAGAACTTCAGGCTACATTATGAGTGAGGTACACATTTCTTTTTTTTTTAAGCGGTTAACAAGTTACTCAAATTCTTTTTATCGGATATTCGAACACTGATATGCCTTCAAATGCCCATCCCTAGACCAGAGCAGCATAGACCAGACCCAATGGCTCTGGGAACCAGCAGAGCGTCCAGACCCACTGAGGACCAGAGTCCAGACTCCACAAGCCCCACCCAGTTTGGGGTCATGTGACTCTTGTCCCCCTTTTCTTCTTTTTCTTGGCAGCCATGTGCGATGTATGTAAAGAAAATGTCACGCCACTTCAGTAATGCGCATTTCTAGCAGCTAGGAGACATGTCACACACAACAGAGTTCAGATAGGAGCTGCACTACCCTTCGACAAAGTTGGATGTTAGATTGGAATGTTTTAATCAGTTTGAAATCTTCGAAAACAGTGAACTGTAAGATGGATGTGTGTGTGTGTGTGTGTGTGTGTGTGTGTGTGTGTGTGCGTGTGTTTGTGTGTGTGTGTGTGTGTGTGTGTGTGTGTATGTGTGTGTGTGTGCGTGCGTGTGTGTGTGGGTGTCACACCGCGTGCCGCCACATGGTTGTGACTCACGGTCTCCGTCTGGTGCCACCCGGGTGGGCCCCTGAGAGCCACATGAGGACCAGAGAAAACTCTACAAACAGCCCCCCATTAAACACTCTCTTTCGTGCAAAACACAAGAAGAGCCTCCCGACTTCATAACACATCAAAGACGGACGTCACGAAGCTTCGCTCCGGGTTCGAGAAGGACAGGAAGGTTCAGGGGAGTTCATTCACACGGCTGATCCGTTAGTCATCAAAAACAGTTTTGTTTTCTGCATTCCAACGTAATCTTCCTTAATTTCAACACATTTTCCAGCCCCACCCACATCACTCGCGGTCATTCAAAAAGTGGGGAAGAATTACTACGCTGACTTACTTTGATAATCCTCAACACACTTACGCACACACACACCTATACGCACACACACACACACACACACATACCCCCACACCCCCAACACACACATACACAAAATGATACCCAAAAAGGAACGGCGAACAAAGTGAACGCTGGGAACAATAGTGGGAGCATTCCCAGTGGAGGGATGGAGAACTTCCTGCTATAAAACAAAGACCCCTACATCACCCAGTACACCACCTACAGTACACCACCCAGTAAACCACCTACAGTACACCACCCAGTACACCACCTAGTACACCACCCAGTAAACCACCTACAGTACACCACCCAGTACTCCAGCTAGTACACCAACTACAGTGCACCACCCAGTACACCACCCAGTACACCACCTACAGTACACCACCCAGTAAACCAACTACGTAGTACACCAACTAACTAACCCTCGTTGAGGGAACCCAACATGAATCTTCGTCCTCCTCTTTCTCTTTCTCTGTTCAACGTCAACATTTAGACCCGCGGTTCAACACTAACATTATCCAGCCCAGCGCCGGTCCCCCAGATCAGGGTTACTGTCCCCGTAGAACATGGAGCAGGACTACCCCGTCACCCCCAGCCTCTCTACCACCTCACCCTCTCTACCCCGTCACCCCCAGCCTCTCTACCCCGTCACCCCCAGCCTCTCTACCCCGTCACCCCCAGCCTCTCTACCCCGTCACCCCCAGCCTCTCTACCCCCTCACCCCCAGCCTCTCTAGCCCCCATCATCTCTACCCCCTCACCCCCACCCTCTCTACCCCCTCACCCCCACCCTCTCTACCCCCTCACCCCCACCCTCTCTCCCCCCTCACCCCTATCATCTAGTCGTCCAGCAGACGCTCTCCTGCATGCTAGGGGTTAAAGGAGGATGGCTCTTTGTCATCACAGAGGGGGGAGGTCCTCCTCACAGAGGGGGGGGGGGGGGGTCCTCATCACAGAGGGGGAGGTCCTCCTCACAGAGGGGGGGGGGGGGGGGGGGGAGGTCCTCCTCACAGAGGGGGGAGGTCCTCATCACAGGGGGGGGGGGGGGTGAGGTCCTCCTCACAGAGGGGGGGAGGTCCTCCTCAGAGGGGGGGGGGAGGTCCTCATCACAGAGGGGGGGGAGGTCCTCCTCACAGAGGGGGAGGTCCTCCTCACAGAGGGGGGGGAGGTCCTCCTCACAGAGGGGGGGAAGGTCCTCACCCAGCCCAGCACGGCCCGTGTCCCACCAGGGGGGGGCCTGAGACCTTCGTTCCCCAGCGAAGGTTCCTGAACTGCCCTGGAATACTTTTCAACTGCGCTCACATCTGGATGTGGTTGCGCTCCCTCCCCCTGATCCACGGCCTCTCTGCTCGGCGAGGACAATAGGGGGAGATCCTCCTGAGGAGCAGCTGCTTGTACCGAGCGTTGGGGTGCATGAGGTTGGGCGTGAAGCAGCTTCCTGTACACAGCGGGCGCTGGGAGGATTAATAATAGCACAATGTACTCTTTGACCGAAGTGGAAAGGAAAGTGCCTGGAAATGTCTGGAAAGTATGCAACTGGAAACATATTATAACACTTTTACTACAGATGATGTGCTACACTTTACATGAGGGTGCATTCATTAACCAATAATTAACATCAGTTAAAGCGTAAATATGCATTTACTAATGGTGTTTATTTTATTTATGGCGTGTTTCCACCGGAGGGTGCAGGTCGGTTCAGTTCGCAAAGGTGCGGCGCGGATCGCGTGTCCACTGCCTAAAGTGCTTCTGGTGTAGAGTGTGCTTCGTTAAAAGCCAAATAAAGCTGTGTTTATTGAAGAAAATGTGATAACCGACTAAACCAACCCGACTGCCAGACCAACCGCTTTCTGCTTCTTCATACAATGGTATATTGTATGAGGAAGCATACAATATAGGATTATTTTTTTCTATTTTCGACATAATTAAGAAATGCCGGTATTATTTGTTAGAAGGGACAGAAACAGCTAGGCAGAACGTATTACAGCATGTTTACGTACCCTGGTCCTCCATATTGAGGTGGACTCATTGATTCATGGAATCATTCCTCAGAGTAAGATTGAAACAAACAGCATTCCTCAGACCTCCAACCGACTGAATGGTCCATTCATTGTCTAACTTTAGGCAGAAATACATGACAACATGCTAATAACAGTCCATCTGTTTTAGAAGAGTTCTTAAAAAAAGAACAAAACAGTTACATTTTTAATTAAGTTTAGGGCTTTAACTAAATTAGATATTGAAAGGCTTTTCATATTTCTGCCAGCTGAAACTAAATTAAATCTCAAGCGCCATTCATACTAAAACATAAAGTATGAATGCTTTTGAATAAACCGTTTACCTCCAATCAATACATTTCAATGAATAATAATGCTGATCGATCGCTCAGTCAGTCCATGTGTTCATCACTGCCACAACCACTTCCCCTGATGCTCTACCACCACATCGGTCTCCCACACTCTACATCAGAGTATCTGTTCCTGTTCTGTGTAATATGAATGTTGATTTAAGCCATCCACATCGTACAGCAAACACCTTTTGCAACTTTGGATTGTTCTGCAACAACTACTTTAGAATTATTCAATTATGTCTCCATGTCTACTCCCCTAAATGTGGAAATTAGACTTTTGTAACATTTGGTGATTTTGCAGTTGGCATGGCCACTCCTTTAATGTGGAAAGAACCCAATGCACACAGGCTCTTCTGTAAAGCAGAGGCAGATACTTACAGCAGAGAAAACAAATGATATGAAGCTGAGTCTCCTCTAAATAAGAGCAATGGTGCTTGACTGGCCATTTGCTAATTCAAATACAATGTTTTAGCCTACAGACTTAACATTAGTGACTTTTCCATTAGGCAAACTGAATATGGAGAGAGAGGAGAGGAAGTGAGAGGAGAGGTGTCAAGAGGAGAAGAGGTTAGGAGAGGAGGGAAGGAGAGGAGAGGAGAAGAGAAGAGAAGAGAAGAGAAGAGAAGAGAAGAGAAGAGAAGAGAAGAGAAGAGAAGAGAAGAGAAGAGGAGAGGAGAGGAGAGGAGAGGAGAGGAGAGGAGAGGAGAGGAGAGGAGAGGAGAGGAGAGGAGAGGAGAGGAGCGGTACTTACTAATGTAGAAGGTGCTGGGTGCCTGGGCTTCTTCAAACTTGATGTCCAGCAGCTTGCTGGTCTTTGTGTCGTGTCTCAGCCATAGGGCCACGCCCAGAATGATCCCCCCAGCAAGCTGCAAAACACAATCATGTCTCATCTGTAAGAGGTGCGCCCATAACGCTAAAGGTGCATACATAATCGTTAAGGTGCCTCCATAACGCTAAAGGTGCATTCATAATCGTTGAGGTGCATTCATAATGCTGAGGGGGCATTCAGATGCACAATCACATTATTGTTACACAATGGATATAATCACAGAAAAAAACGAATCGGCCAACATCAGTTTTTGGCCGATGCAAAAGCTATGAAAGAAGTGAATAGTGATTTTATTCACGGTTTAATCATTCCCTTTCTAATGAGGACATGGTCAAATTAATATAATTTAACCTTTCAAAAATATTTGGAGGATTAGGTTTAGTCTTTTTTTAAACTCATCATAAAATCATCAGAACCTCTCCCTCCCTCCCTCTCGGTCTCTTCCCTCCCTCCCTCTCTCTCCCTCCCTCTCGCACGCCCTCTCTGTCTCCCTCCCTCCCTCTGGCCCGCCCTCTCTGTCTCCCTCCCTCCCTCTCTCCCTCCCTCTCACCCACCCCCCTCTCTCTCCCTCCCTCTCGCCCGCGGCCCGCCCCCTCTGTCTCCCTCCCTCCCTCCCTCTCCCTCCCTCTCGCCTGCCCTCTCTGTCTCCCTCCCTCCCTCCCTTGCTAAGGTCCATTCCAGTGCAGAGACAACCCGCTGCCTAGCAACAAGATCAACAGTGTCACTGCCAAGAGGTGAGGCCCCTAGCACCGGCATTCTTCAGGGCCCCCCCAACACACATAGACGCACGCACACACACACCCACACCCACACCCACACCCACACACACACACACACACACACACACACACACACACACACACACACACACACACACTCACACATACACACACACAAACTGTAGCTAAACATACTTTAAAAAAAAACTCCCAGACTTGTTGCCATGGGGATTACCGCAGAGTTTAAACTGATCCCAAAAAAATGGAAACCCGAATCGAGGCAGCAGACGAGCCTGGGAGACAGATCCTGACGGCTTTATACCGTCAGGACGGTCTAATGTTAACGGCCGTGACGAACGGCGTGAAGCCTGGCCCCGTCCAGCCGGGGGCCTGCACGCCGTTGTTCTCAGACAAAAGAGCAGGGGCCTCACATTTAGACCCTTCTCCTTCTGAACCCCCCCCCCCCCCCCCCCCCTCACCCTGCGGCGGGGGGCCGGTGTCTGGGCCCAGAGTGGCTCTCTGCGTATGACGAATGAAGGAGATGACAGGAAGTCATTCCACCGTTGTTTATGTAAACAACGGATCCATCGCAACAATACCTGCTTGGGGGACTTCCAAAGTACTTTGTTGGTGCGATAGCTCCCACTTACATTTTATCATAGTTGTATTATTTATCTTTAGCTCTGTTTCCTATTTGTTTGACCTGGAATTATTGGTTTTATCAATCTGCTGAGCGTTTTGTACTGCTTTCTGTTCAGACTTCTAGATGTTTCTCTTTAAGTTAGCGCTGGTTCTGAGGAGCAGGGAGGTGACTGGGTCCTGATCTCACACCCTACTGTGTTCTGCTTATTTTTAAACTCCATCATTGGGGTAAAATCCCCTCGTCTAGAATCGACTAAGTATAACGTCTGCAGCCTGGCTCAGCGGCTCTCATTAGACGGTCCCAAACCAAAACCAAAACTAAGCAACAGCTGCGACAGAGGGCTGTAAACATATACTTAGACTAGTATTTCATGCAAGACATTTCTATCTCAGATGCTTATTTGGCAGAAAATAACCCCCAACGCTAAGGTGATAGAATCGATCCTAAATTAGCCTTGTCGCCCCGCACTGAGACGACAAAACGCTCCAATCAGCCTCTGTGTGCGGCTGCATGTCTGTTGATGGACACGGACAGAAGGACACGCACAAACAGACACACAACCTAAAGCATTACAACCGAACCAGTCTTTACCCCTCAGCTGTTGGGCCACTGACCTCCCTCTGTCTCCCTCCCTCCCGCTCTCTTTCTCCCATTCTCTCTCTCGCACACACACACACACCCATATGCACACACACGCAGACACAAACACATACAAATGCAGACACATACACACACACACTGAGACTCACACACACACACACACAAACACATACATATACACACTGCACCTGAGGACGGCAGATGGAAATGGACAGGTGTTGGTAGGATGGCCCTTATTGGCTGGTTCAAGTTGCTGTTATGCCCAATAAGCAGTCACAGTGTCATATGGTGCGGCTGACTCAGAGCAAGGAGGGACATGTAAGAAGCAGCCTTAGATGCTGTGATGTACTGATGGGGCCTGGGGGCGCTGGAGAATGACTGTACTCTGACCTGAGCTGAATGAAGCCTTCTTTAAAAGGGGCTTCGTGTATTCTGAATGTGGAGGTCATTTATGAATGAACTCATTAAACTGATTATCCCAGAGTGGGGGTCATGGTGCGGGGGTCAGGGGTCCCGAAGGGGTCCGGCCCGTTGGAGCATGGTTCCTGTGGGCTCCCCCTGGACTGAGCGGCGGGCGTTGAGGTGTTCGGCCAACTGGAGCCTGGGGAGGGGGGGGGGCTATTCCTGCTGCTGCCGCACATGGCGGTTGTAGAATGTGTTACACGCTAGCAGGGGGGAGGGGGGCCGGGAAGGAGGAGGGGGGTGGGGGTGGGCTCTATCACTTAAATACACTGCTCTGGTCTGCCTGATCGGCTAGCATGCTCATACACACACACACAACACGCGCAACACACATTCACACAGACGCACACAACACACACACACACAGTCCCAGTTCCCGCCCCTTTCCCCCTCCCTGGTGACCCCTGACCCCAGACCCTCTGAATGCCGGCTCTGATTTATGACGGTGGGGGGGGGGCTGGCCTCCGTCTCCTCAGAGAGCCCCCCCTTCCACGCGCCCCCCCCCCCCCAGGACCGGGTTCCTCCTAAGTGGTTCCCGGGCTCTTGGGGAGGGGTCCCCAGAGAGGGGGGCTGGGCGCTGGGGGGCCGTGGACTCAGACCACCCACCGGACCGGGATGCTGCCTTTGAGTTGTTATCTACCTGTAGATTCAGGCAGAGGGTCTGCCCAAACCGTTGGGTAACTGAACCCTTCCTCATGCTTTAGCCCGCGACGTGCTTCATGAAGATCCTCTTTGTCCTTCAGACCAGCGGCCCCCAGGAGCAGACGAACCAGGGAGGGCCCGACAAGGGCGGAAGGTTGCTAGTTCAAGTGTCGAGGAGTCCCTGAGCAAGACACCTCACCCTGACTGCTCCTGACCGGCTGGCTGACGCCCTGCGTGGCTGACTCCGCCGTCGGGGTGTGAATGTGTGTATGAATGGCTGAATGTGAGGCGGTATTCTACTCAGAAGGAGCGTCCAGTTGGACCAGCATTGGGCTGATGATGAGGACGCGTGTAGCGTACGGTCTCATCGATGGGACAATCTGCTCCACCGCAGGCGGTTGACATCTACTCACATCCTTCCGTTACGTTTAGTTTGAGAAACTTCCTGTTTTAACCCAAAGTCGCTCGCGTTCACTAAGGGCTACATTTGTCATGTTTCCTCACACACTGGTTCCCAGTTCACCCAGTTCCATCTTAAGGAGAGTAGGCAAACAAGCCAGACCCAACTGGTTCCCAGTTCACCCAGTGCCACCTTAAGGAGAGTAGGCCAACCAGCCAGACCCAACTGGTTCCCAGTTCACCCAGTCCCACCTTTAGGGGAGCAGGCCAGCCAGCCCAACTAGAAGCTGAACTGGAGTGACTGGTTCTGTTTTGAGCAACATAAACAGGAGATCCAGCACCAACATGAGTCAAGTCAAGACTCCCCATTTAAATCTATGACATCATCCTCCTCCGGCTCTGGGGCCAGGCCCCGACCAGGAAGAGGGTGATTAACCAAACACATAGCTCCTCCTCCCCCGCAGCCAATAGGCTGCTTATGGGTTGTCTAGCGTCACACACTCAAGTGTCCACTTAGGAACCTATTACCATCCACTCCCGCGTCGGACGCACAGCGCAAACACATCAATGGTCATATTGGTCAAATCCTGTAACACAAGAGTCTCATAGTGGAGCGGGGTTTTCCTTCCTGAGGTCTCAATGTGCGGGGCGTATTATTAGGTTACCCCACCCCCCCCCCCCCCAGACCTCACCCCTCACAGGGACCACATACATACATTTAATCTTCTTCTTTTCTGATATATATATTTTTATATATTATATTACATCATCAGGAAACATATTAGTGTTTCCTGATGATTAGCCATTATCCACTGTGTGTGTGTGTGTGTGTGTGTGTGTGTGTGTGTGTGTGTGTGTGTGTGTGTGTGTGTGTGTGTGTCTACACTCAGAGTTTCCATTCAGCGCCTCTCAGTGCGGACCTCGACTCCGAACACTGGGAATCGCAGAGATCCGCCAACCGCAAGGAGGAAAATGTGATGAACGCTGCGTGCGCACACACACACACACACACACACACACACACACACACACACACACACACACACACACACACACACACACACACACACACACACACACACACACACACACACACTCAGAGTATGAAGAAGCAGATATGATTAACTCCTCTGCCATGCAATTTTACTTTTTGAGATTTTGTATCGTTGAATCCAATGGTAGATAGGTGTTAAACCACGACATATAAACATCGACCCATAAATATCGACAGATAAACATCGCCAGGTTTCGATATGATGAGCCCAATTTACTACAATCTTAAGATATAACGTTACGCGCCGCCATAGGAGCTTTGGTTCAACGTGGTCAGAGCTCTTCAGAGGAGCTAAAGGGTGAATACGCATGGTTCCCACACGGGCCTGCAGCCCACATGTAAACAAAACACTCCACTTGTGAGGCCAAGTATCAACCTAAACGATTCAACTAATGAGTTCCTCTAATCCTAAAGTACGCGTAACCACATAATGCCCGCGGGTGCTGAAACCCGCCGTGCGCCCCGCAGCGCCGCGCGTGAAAAAGATTAATCGGGTCTTACCCAGAAGACGAAATTGAAGAAGAAGAGGAGGTATTTAATACATTTGGTGCAGCCTTCCACTCCCATGGTTCGCGGTTCGAGGGGTGCTTCGACGGGTAAACAGAGAGACCGAGAGACGCTGGTTCAGGAGGATAGATTGTAACGGAGCGCAACTCTTTGTGGGTCCCGAGTTATGCTTGAAGAGGGAGGCAACACCCAACTTCTCCCCCGCCCCTTAAAGATAGATGGGAGCAGCCCGCCTGACAACACAATACGCAAACCTATAACGGCCGATCCTGCCCGATGTCTCTGCTCCCCCTGCGGTTGAAACATATAATGTCTGGCTGCAGCCTGTACGACATGGACATCCACTTCCAACTGCTCAACTGCTACGTCCATGGATTTATTCCAGCGATGATTTGAGTTAATTATGTCCATTTTTAAGCATCGATATAGTGGGACATTTTTCATGATTAATAATTTTCCAGGTACCTTGGTTAACGATACATTTGTACCATGTAATGGAAAGAACATCAACCAAGAACTAACAAGCCCAACAGGGTTAGGGTTAGGGTATTGATGGGTTAGGGTTAGGGTTAGATTTTGAAAGAAGAGATTGAAACTTTCCCACGCCCGGGGATAAACCAGGCCTCCCCAGAGCTGCCGTGGTCGCGGCAATTGGAAGATGGGATTGAGTGACGTAGCAGTTGAGCAGTTGGATGTGGATGTCCATGTCCTGCAGGCTGCAGCCAGACCCTTCTCTGCGGTTGGAATGGAAAGCAGCCTGCGTGTGTCTGGTACAACAGCACGCCCCCGCGGTCAGACCCTGAACCACACCTTCTTAAAGGATCAGTGACAACATAGAGATGCTGTTGAAAAGACATAAACACCACGGAGGCTGACTGGTCATGTGTTTATTCTCTTATAAAGAATGTTTACAGGAGTGGAGCAAAATACTGTGTGTGTGTGTGTGTGTGTGTGTGTGTGTGTGTGTGTGTGTGTGTGTGTGTGTGTGTGTGTGTGTGTGTGTGTGTGTGTGTGTGTGTGGGTGCGTGCGTGCGTGCGTGCGTGCGTGCGTGCGTGCGTGCGTGCGTCCAGTCATACAAACATACAGAGCAGAGAAAATGTAAAGAAATTAGATGTGGTTCGCTCCTCCCTGCAGTCGGTAAGCTGACACAATGTCCGAGAGAAGAGGCTGTTGATCAGAGGTTCTGTAAAGGTTCTAATGTTGTTAACACATTTGGGCAACCGCTCAAATGTGCACACATTCAATTCAGGGGATCAGTCAATGAATTAGTGAAAAATTAGAAATTAGGAATCAATAAATAAAGAATGACCATTACCTCAGCATCACGGATGGAAAGTTGTTTTTGTTTTTGTCGATGTTTATGTCTCGATTTTTATATGTCGTGGTTTATATAGCCTAACATCTATCTACCGTTGGATTCAACGATACAAAATGAGTGTGTGTGTGTGTGTGTGTGTGTGTGTGTGTGTGTGTGTGTGTGTGTGTGTGTGTGTGTGTGTGTGTGTGTGTGTGTGTGTGTGTGTGTGTGTGTGTGTGTGTGTGTGTGTGTGTGTGTGTGTGTGTGTGTGTGTTTGTATAGAGTCGCGTCTCACTATCAACAACTCATTCTAAAATCAGAGAGGGCTTTTTCACAATGAGGAGGGGGGGGGGGGGGGGGTGGAGCGGGGGGTGTAGGGGTTCGTTTGCCTCGCGCTTTCTTTCCAGTCAACACGGCCGCGTCTGGACACCTGCAGCGATGAGGCAGCACAGGTAGCGCCCCCCCCCCCCCCCCCCCCTCCAAGAGACGTCAGTCGCGAGGCACCGAAGCTTTGTTGCAAGTGAAGGAGCATAGAATAACACACGGAGTCGGGCTGTGTCTCTTAGTAACATGTATTAACGAGCTGGCATATAACAGGACTGACGCTTGCATCCGAAAATCCCGCGAAGACTTGGAGACTGACGTGAGAAGACTATTGGATAAAGAAACCCGGCGCGCCCTTCCTCCTTCTCCTTCCCCCCCTCCTCCTCCTCCTCCTCCTCCTCCTCTTCCTCGGTTAATGTTGTCAGTTCGGGCACGCGTGTGTATGTGACTGACAGCCCGCTGGCCGACCTCCTCGCGCCGGACGGGATCACCTGAAAGACTCGCAGGTGCACCAAGTCATGCGCGCGGACCCACGATGGCTCCCCATGGCTACGAGAACGCGAAGGAGCGGGTCGTGATCAACGTTGGAGGATTCTGCCACCAGACGTACCGCAACACCCTCCGCACCCTGCCCGGCACCCGGCTGGCCTTGCTGGCCGAGCCCGACGCCCCGGAACACTTCGACTACGATGCCGAGTCCCGCGAGTTCTTCTTCGACCGCCACCCGGGCGTCTTTGCGCATATCCTCAACTACTACCGCACCGGGAGGCTGCACTGCCCGGCCGATGTGTGCGGGCCGCTGTATGAGGACGAGCTGGCATTCTGGGGCATCGACGAGACGGACGTGGAGCCGTGCTGCTGGATGACCTACCGCCAGCACCGCGAGGCTGAGGAGGCGCTGGACAGCTTCGGCGGGGGGCCCGGGCCGGAGGACGAGGAGGGAGACGGGGCGCCGGAGGGGGGGGAGGACGACCTGGAGAAAGCCAAGAGGCTTGCACTGGGGGGCTCCCCCGCCGGGAAGGGGGAGACGTGGGGACACTGGCAGAAGCGGATGTGGGCACTTTTTGAGGACCCTTACTCGTCTAAATATGCAAAGGTGAGTTCATGTGTGTGTGTGTGTGTGTGTGTGTGTGTGTGTGTGTGTGTGTGTGTGTGTGTGTGTGTGTGTGTGTGTGTGTGTGTGTGTGTGTGTGTGTGTGTGTGTGTTTATGCATGCGTGTGCGCGTGTGTGCGCCTGTGTGTGTGTGTGTGTGTGTGTGTGTGTGTGTGTGTGTGTGTGTGTGTGTGTGTGTGTGTGTGTGTGTGCTGCATGCATGGGGAGATTGCATGCACCAACCCCCATAGCTCATGGGTGAAACTTAATACTCATTAAGTGTGTGAGGGCCTGGAGCAGAGCTCCTCTACCTGCTGCAGGAGCTCCAGGCTGCTCCTCCCCTGCAGCAGACGATGCTCTCCTTAAAGACACCGGGCTCCGCTCTCCTCCTCCATGTTCCTTAGTCTGGTCTGCTGCACCCAGACTCTCATCCAAGCCCCTGAACCCGGTGTGTGTGTGTGTGTGTGTGTGTGTGTGTGTGTGTGTGTGTGTGTGTGTGTGTGTGTGTGTGTGTGTGTGTGTGTTTGTGTGTGTGTCTCTCTCTCTCTCTCTCTCTCTCTCTCTCTCTCTCTCTCTCTCTCTCTCTCTCTCTCTCTCTCTCTCTCTCTCTCTCTCTCTCCCCCCCCTCTCTCTCTCTCTCTCTCTCTCTCTCTCTCTCTCTCTCTCTCTCTCTCTCTCTCTCTCTCTCATACATGGGCTATGCTTTTTGTCCACTCAAGTTATCTGTGTCCGACATGCACACACACACACAATTACTAATTTAAACTTCCAGGTTGTAAATATTTAATGACTCAGTTCTATGTTGTAGTACTTAACCAAACCTCCACACACTCTCAGACATACCTTTCACACGCACACACACACAAATACACACACACACACGCACACGTGTGCATGTGGGTGCGTGTGAACTCCATCCATTAGTAATGCCGATGGTCAGCCCAGAACATTAAAGTGAGCCGGATCTGAATAGAAGGAAGGACGTGCTGTGGTTCTACGGACGGCCGATCTCACCCAGATGACTTCTACACTCGGACTCCCTCTGAACTCCCTCTAACTGCTCTATAGCGATGTGATACTCTTCAACAGTACTTCATTAAACCCCAGGCCAGACATCACTGAACCCAAGACCCTCGAACACATGGTTCCTGGTCTGGGACTAGGCTGGGATCAATGATCCATCATCACCATCACCTAGCCCATCACTAAACCCCTAGCCCATCTCTAAACCCCTAGCCCATCACTAAACCCCTAGCCCATCACTAATCCCCTAGCCCGTCACTAAACCCCTAGCCCATCACTAATCCCCTAGCCCGTCACTAAACCCCTAGCCCATCACTAATCCCCTAGCCCATCACTAAACCCCTAGCCCATCACTAACCCCCTAGCCCTAACTAACCCCTGCCCCATCACTAACCCCCTAACCCCTCACTAAACCCCTAACCCATCACTAAACCCCTACCCCTAACTAAACCCCAAGCCCTAACCAAACCCCTAGCCCATCACTAAACCCCTAGCCCATCACTAAACCCCTAACCCATCACTAAACCCCTAGCCCACCACTAAACCCCTAACCCATCACTAAACCCCTAGCCCACCACTAAACCCCTGGCCAATCACTGAACCCCCAGCCCATCACTAAACCCCTTACCCATCACCAGACCACTCATCACTTGCTAGCCCAGCACGAGTCTGTAAACCACACCAAAAGCAGGAGGCTACTTTCCTTCATTAAATGTGCTCCTGAAAAGTCCCCCTTTCCCCCTGTTGAACCATCTAACACCATCATCAGCAGACCCTCCCCTGGTTAAGAGGACACAGAAGCACCACCAAAAGCACCACCCATACTTAATGCTGTCCCTTTGAGTCCTCCTCTGAATCTAAGGATTTTCTGCTGAGTCATCGACTGGGTTTGCACCTGAAGTGAGTCTCGACAGAGGGCACCGCTAAGACACGCTAAGACACGCTACACACATACAGAGGGCACCTCTAAGACACGCTAAGACACGCTACACACATACAGAGGGCACCGCTAAGACACGCTACACCCACCGCTTAGACACGCTACACACACCCTGAGGAATGCTAAGCCCTCCTCCTGACATGCTGAGAGGATGGTACGACTCGACTCAGTATGCGTGTGTTTATGCGTGCGTGTGTGTGTGTGTGCTGAGAGGATGGTAGGACCTGATCCGGCATGTATGTGTGTGTGTGTGTGTGTGTGTGTGTTGGTCTGTGTGTGTTTGTGTGTTTGTGTGGGGGCTGAGAGGATGGTACGACCTGATCCAGCATGTGTGTGTGTGTGTGTGTGTGTGTGTGTGTGTGTGTGTGTGTGTGTGTGTGTGTGTGTGTGTGTGTGTGTGTGTGTGTTTGTGGGGGCTGAGAGGATGGTACGACCTGATCCAGCATGTGTGTGTGTGTGTGTGTGTGTGTGTGTGTGTGTGTGTGTGTGTGTGTGTGTGTGTGTGTGTGTGTGTGTGTGTGTGTGTGTGTGTGTGTGTGTTTGTGGGGGCTGAGAGGATGGTACGACCTGATCCAGCATGTGTGTGTGTGTGTGTGTGTGTGTGTGTGTGTGTGTGTGTGTGTGTGTGTGTGTGTGTGTGTGTGTGTGTGTGTGTGTGTGTGTGTGTGTGTGTGTGTGTGTGTGTGTGTGTGTGTGTGTGTGTGTGTGTGTGTGTGTGTGTGTGGGCTGAGAGGATGGTAGGCCCGGTCCAGCCCACATTGATTAAAGGATGTTGTGAAACACGTCCCTGGAGGAAAGCTCCTCGGTGGCTACAGAGCAGCCAGAGGTAGCGTAGCCTCACAGAGCTTCACTCATCTGGCTCAGCTAACGTCCTGTTCAAATGTATATCTATAATGTGATAGCTATGAACTTTAACTAATGTTATCTTTTGTGAAGCACTAGTCTTTACATTTACATATTGAAGGGGAGCTGAAGACATCCAGTGGAGAAAACCACAGCTTTGTGCACAATGTGCATATTTATGAGACCT
This sequence comes from Gadus macrocephalus, assembly GCF_031168955.1. Lineage (NCBI taxonomy): Eukaryota > Metazoa > Chordata > Actinopteri > Gadiformes > Gadidae > Gadus > Gadus macrocephalus. Next base: position 23,463,550 of record NC_082395.1, on the reverse strand, counting down.
ACGTGGACGTGATGGATAGAATAACAAGGAGACGGTGTGTGTGAGTGTGTGTGTGTGTGTGTGTGTGTGTGTGTGTGTGTGTGTGTGTGTGTGTGTGTGTGTGTGTGTGTGTGTGTGTGTGTGTGTGTGTGTGTGTGCGTTTGGTTCACATACCGCATATATATTAACATGTGTATGTGCATGTTTTCTCATAACAACCATGATCAACATTTAACTACCTATCTCTTCCCTACCTCACCCCATACTCCCCCCCTCCTCCTCCTCCCCTTTCTCCTCCGTCTCCTCCTCCTCCTCCTCCTGCTCTTCCTCCTCCCCCTCATTCTCCTTGTTCACCTCCTCCCATACTCCTCCCTCTCCTCCCCTCCTCCTCTCGTCATCCTCCCTCTCCTCCTCCCTCTCCCCCTCCTCCCCTTCCTCCTCCTCTTCCTCCTCCCTCTCATTCTCCTTGTTCACCTCCTCCCATACTCCTCCCTCTCCTCCCCTCCTCCTCTCCTCATCCTCCCTCTCCTCCTCCCTCTCCCCCCTCCTCCTCCTCCCCTTCCTCCTCCTCCTCCTCTTCCTCCTCCCTCTCATTCTCCTTGTTCTCCTCCTCCCATACTCCTCCCTCTCCTCCCCTCCTCCTCTCCTCATCCTCCCTCTCCTCCTCCTCCCTCTCCTCCTCCTCCCTCTCCTCCCTCTCCTCCCTCTCCTCCCCTCCTCCTCCCTCTCCTCCCTCTCCGCCCTCTCCTCCTCCTCCTCCCTCTCCTCCCTCTCCTCCCTCTCCTCCTCCTCCTCCTCCTCCAGAGGGTTGCCCTCTCCTCTCTGTTCTTCATCCTGATCTCCATCACCACCTTCTGCCTGGAAACCCACGAGGCCTTCAACCCCGTCCGCAACGTCACCACTGTGGACCCGGTGGACAACGTGACGCGGACCTCCCTGGAGCCGGAGACGGTGGTGTACCTCACCTACATCGAGGGCGTGTGCGTGCTCTGGTTCACCTTCGAGTTCCTGATGCGAGTCCTCTTCTGCCCCAGCAAGCTGGACTTCATCCGGAACACGCTGAACATCATCGACTTCGTGGCCATCCTGCCCTTCTACCTGGAGCTGGCCCTGAGCGGCCTGTCCTCCAAGGCCGCCAAGGACGTGCTGAGCTTCCTGCGTGTGGTGCGCTTCGTCCGCATCCTGCGCATCTTCAAGCTAACGCGCCACTTTGTGGGGCTGCGCGTGCTCGGCCACACACTGCACGCCAGCACCAACGAGTTCCTGCTGCTCATCATCTTCATGGCGCTGGGCGTGCTGATCTTCGCCACCATGATCTACTACGCCGAGCGCCTGGGCACCGACCCCAATGACCCCGACGCCCCCGAATCACACTTCAAGAACATCCCCATCGGCTTCTGGTGGGCAGTGGTCACCATGACCACGCTGGGCTACGGGGACATGTACCCCCAGACCTGGTCGGGCATGCTGGTGGGGGCTCTGTGCGCGCTGGCCGGGGTGCTCACCATCGCCATGCCCGTGCCCGTCATCGTCAACAACTTCGGGATGTACTACTCGCTGGCCATGGCCAAGCAGAAGCTGCCCAAGAGGAAGAACAAACACATCCCGCGGGCCCTCCAGCCCGGCTCCCCCGACTACTGCCACTCGGGCCGGACCTCGCCCCACGGCAGCCTGCGCAGCGAGCTGGCCGGGCCCCTGGAGGCGGACCCCCCCGACATCCCCACGCCAGGTGGGTCTCTGGACGGAGATGTGATGAACACATGAATAGTCAGTTCATTGGATGTGTGTACATGGTGGGCGTCCCTGGTGTGTTTGCACTGAAACCAGGTCTCCTTCAATGGTGGCACCGAGGCATTGTGCCCGCGCTGGTTTTATCATCCTCACTCCTGTGCCTCCTGTTGTCATGGCTACGGTGTCTTAGCAACACAGGGCAGAATCCTGACCGGCCAAGGTGCGGCAGCAGGCTGTTCTGGCGGTGAAACAACCGGCGCTTTGGTCCTCTGTCGCCGCGGTAACGGACGGTCACCTCAGGGGGTGGTCCCGCCGTGCCACCATTTGTTATTTATCATCCTGCGGCACTGGCAGCCGCACGTAGCGCGTAGCACTTAGCGCGTAGCACGTTGCGCGTAGCCCGTAGCACGCAGCTGCAGTGGTCTATGAACTAGCGTTGTGGTTCCTGTACCTTCAGCCCAAACAGACTGCAGGCTGCAGGGAGCCGGAGAACGTGACGCTGGTTGTGTAACGACCATTAACCGAGTGCTCCCCATAGATTTCACCAGCACAGGGAATGTGCAGGGGAATTACATGTGTGTAGTGTACATGCACACATGCCTACACTAATATTCGCACACACACACACACACACACACACACACACACACACACACACACACACACACACACACACACACACACACACACACACACACACACACACACACACACACACACACACACACAGGGCTGTCTCAGGGATTTACAATATGCATGGTACTGCTCACCACTGCTCAGCTCCCCGTCTCTCTTAAAGAAACACAGATCCATATTTTAGGCTAAAAATATCCAAGATATATTATAGTAATATGCATGTGTCATATTGTGATGGTAATCTAAGAACAATGTGAAAGTGATCTCCTGGCCAGACCCCTCCGTCGGTGTGACCCCTCTGTCGGTGTGACCCCTCTGTCGGTGTGACCCCTCTGTCGGTGTGACCCCTCTGTCGGTGTGACCCCTCTGTCGGTGTGACCCCTCTGTCGGTGTGACCCCTCTGTCAGTGTGACCCCTCTGTCAGTGTGACCCCTCTGTCGCTGTGACCCCTCTGTCGCTGTGACCCCTCTGTCAGTGTGACCCCTCTGTCAGTGTGACCCCTCTGTCGCTGTGACCCTTGACCCCTCTGTCAGTGTGACCCCTCTGTCGGTGTGACCCCTCTGTCGGTGTGACCCTTGACCCCTCTGTCGATGTGCCCCCTCTGTCGGTGTGACCCCTCTGTTGTTGTGACCCGTGACCCCTCTGTCGGTGTGACCCCTCTGTTGTTGTGACCCGTGACCCCTCTGTTAGTGTGACCCCTCTGTCAGTGTGACCCCTCTGTCGCTGTGACCCTTGACCCCTCTGTCAGTGTGACCCCTCTGTCAGTGTGACCCCTCTGTCGGTGTGACCCCTCTGTCGGTGTGACCCTTGACCCCTCTGTCGATGCGCCCCCTCTGTCGGTGTGACCCCTCTGTCGGTGTGACCCCTCTGTCGGTGTGACCCTTGACCCCTCTGTCGATGTGCCCCCTCTGTCGGTGTGACCCCTCTGTTGTTGTGACCCGTGACCCCTCTGTCGGTGTGCCCCTCTGTTGTTGTGACCCGTGACCCCTCTGTCAGTGTGACCCCTCTGTCAGTGTGACCCCTCTGTCGGTGTCACCCCTCTGTCGGTGTGACCCTTGACCCCTCTGTCGATGTGCCCCCTCCGTCGGTGTGACCCCTCTGTCGGTGTGACCCCTCTGTTGTTGTGACCCGTGACCCCTCTGTCGATGCGCCCCCTCTGTCGGTGTGACCCTTGACCCCTCTGTCGGTGTGACCCCTCTCCAGTGGTCCCCACTCCGTACCTGAAGCTGAACGGGGAGACGTCGAAGGCGGCCCTGGCCCACGAGGACTGCCCCGACATCGACCAGGCCATGTCCACGGAGGAGGGCGCCGTCTTCAGCCCCGCCCAGGAACACGCCGACCACCCCTGCTTCCTGCTGCTACCGGCTAGTCCCGCCTCCTCTGGGGGCAGGGCAAAGAGAGGTAGACCCCCGCGTGCACGAGGCCCCCGCACACAGGCCGCCGCTCGCTCTGCTTAACCCGTCAGACGGAGGCTAGCTATCATTCGTGAGGGAAGTTAGGATGGACCCGGTCCCGACACGGTCTGCATCCGGTCTGACCTCGTCTGACCGGGCCTGGACCCGGCCTGGACCCGGCCTGGACCCGGCCAGGGTTCAGGTCCACTCCGTTAGGCCTCATGTCTTTGTGACTAAACCACCTGTTTTCATTCATCTTGAAGGCTGGACACCAGGAGGAGAAGAGCAGGACAGTTCTTAGTTACGTACAGGCAGACAGACAGACAGACAGACAGACAGACAGACAGACAGACGGACGGACGGACGGACGGACGGACTGACGGGCGGGCGGGCGGGCGGGCGGGCGGGCGGGCAGGCAGGCAGGCAGACAGACAGACAGACAGACAGACAGACAGGCAGGCAGGCAGGCAGGCAGGCAGGCAGGCAGGCAGGCAGACAGACAGGCAGGCAGACAGACAGACAGACAGACAGACAGACAGACAGACAGACAGACAGACAGACAGACAGACAGACAGACAGACAGACAGACCGACAGATAGGCAGACTGACCACAGGCAGTGGTCAGCTCTCAGGGAGATGCTGTTCACATATCAGCAATTAATTTTAGGATTTAAAACGCAGATTGAATCCAGTTGATCTTTTTTTGACACTTGTTTAGTTTAAGGCCTTTACTCACCGTCTTATTCATCGGTTTTATTTCCAATGCATTTTATAATCTCTATTCCTGTCACTCTAGTTTCCATCACCTCCACTGACTCCTTCCTCCCCCCAAACTCCCCCCTAGCCCCCGTGCCCCCCTCTCCATCACTGGTTGTCTACAGACAGGCAGCCTAACTTTGCCTTCTTTCTGTTGTTTCTTAGTGGTTGTTATTTTCCCCTCACTCCCGTCGGCCCGTGGTCTTTCTGTTCCTCTCCATGTCCTCCTCCCCCTCTCCCCCTCACTCCCTCCCCCCTCTCCCCCGGGGCTGTGGTCCTGGGTCTAGGCTCAGAGGGTCTTGAGCTCCTAGGCCCCTCCCAGCTGCTATCCTCTGCTGCAGATCGTCTGGTTGGTCCAAGCCAAGTCCTTCATGTGATGCTGGTCGACCAATCAGACGGTCGCAGGTGACCTCTAGCAGTCTAGACGGTGTCAACTGACCCAAGAGAAGTCTCAGGGCAGCTAACCCAATCGGAAGCTCTGAAGTGCTTCTGTACTCCGGATCCTAGCTGTTCACATTCAGCTTTGCTTTTTATGTGTTAACCAATCAGATTAAGGCAACAATAAGCCTCACATCTCCCCTCTCTCTGAAGAAGAGTTAGCGTTAGCATAGCGTACTGGGAGGCTAAGCCAGGATAGCCCGGGTCGCTTCTCCAGGGAAGCCTTCAGCCCCCCAGCTAGGAAGGGTCTCCCCTGCAGGACCGATGTAGCACCTGCAGCCCTGGTGGACCGAGCGACCCTGAGCTCGGCTCTGACCTAGGATCAGGGGGCCTTCCGTTTTATTATCTACAGACAGCAGATTTCACTCATTCACTGTTCCCCTGGGTGATGTGAGTCAGTGGATTCAGAGGGGTCGAGGCTGAAGGCCCAGTTAATTGGTTTGGGGGGGGGGGGGGGGGGGGGGGGGGGGGCTCCTGGGCTTTCCACCTTTGCCTTGCCGTTCCCTCTCAGGGCCGGTACAGTGAGACCCACCAGAAGTCCCTGTGGTGCTATCGACGCCGTGCAATGCAGACATTTAAAACGAGCTGATTGTCTTACCTGCTGCTTGCATATTGCATTTCATTTCATTTCTAGTACTAACACCTCATCAGCCACATAGCAAACACACACACACACACACACACACACACACACACACACACACACACACACACACACACACACACACACACACACACACACACACACACACACACACATACACACACACACACACACACACACACACACTCTCAGACAGAAATGTGCTATAAAGATATCGGAGACAAAGATGGATGGAGAGAAAGGCCTCTTGTAGGCCTCCTCCGAGCCTCCTCTGAGCCTTCTCCAGCTGCCAATAGACCAGCCCAGTGCAAGATGGTCAAATATTTGACCAAACTTCAGACACAGCATCATCTAGATTCTAAGGGTGAAATACCACAAATGGTGCTACACACTGGTGGTTCCACAAGCAAGTCAGTGCATTCACGATGCATTGTGGGAAAAAAATAAACATGACAAGTGGGATAACAATTGCAACCTACAACTTAAATACTCCGAAACTTTGACTCCAGTAAAACCACACGATTACTTCTGTTTGTGTTCCTGTTGTTAAACCACATGGACGCCGTCAGGATTCTGTTGGCTGGAATGTCTACAAGTTCCTCATTCATGGACTCTGCTGTCCTTTTAGAGCGCTGACCCCCCCGCAGCTTCACCTTCACCACTTCCTGTCTGGCACATTGGTACTTCCTGTTTCTGCTTGGGAAGTCTCCCTAAAGCTCTTTCAGCGCTTTTGTTGTTGCCTCAGCGTTTTCTGTCTGTTGGGGCCGAGTTATCTCTGGGACGAGTCGCGTGACGCTATGTTGTCGTCACTTCTGTCTTGCTTTGTCCCCCGAGCCGTGTCCCGCTAGCCCGTCTGTCTCCCTCTCTCTGTCTGTCTCTCTCTGTCTCTCTGTCTGTCCCTCCATCTGTCCGACCCGTCTGTCTCTCTGTCTCTCTCTCTCTCTCTGTCTCTCCGTCTGTCCGGCCCGTCTGTCCGTCCTTGGTTTCTCCTGCTCTGCGGTTTCCTTCTCAGAGCTCCGCCCCTTGAACCTTCCCCTCTGAACAATAGCCCTGCACCCCTTTAATGGCCGGGGGGGGGGGGGGGGGGGGGTCTTTTCTTGGGACTCATTTGTAAGTATGTGTTAGTGTCAGAGTTTCCCCCTGACCCCATCAAACCAGGACAAGGACATGTTCTCTTTGTGTGAGAAGTCATTCTCCAATAGAGGGAAGCTCTCAAGTCTGGGCGCCTTTGTCCGTCTTTCTCTTCCTTGCTCTTTGTCTCTTCACTCTGTTGTCCTTCAATTCTTCGCACTTACCAGCTCCCTGTCTCTCTCTCTCTCTCTCTCTCTCTCTCTCTCTCTCTCTCTCTCTCTCTCTCTCTCTCTCTCTCTCTCTCTCTCTCTCCATCTCTCCTCTCCTATCCTGAGAATGTGACGGGCGTGGTTGATGCAGCCGTGATCTCTGTCCCCACCCTTTCCCAGATGCTTGGGATTTCGACGCTGTCTGATTTAAATACATACCGACTGAAGTTCTGCGTGTGACCTGAAGTCACGACTGGGCCAAGTCCTTCTCCTGCTCTCTCGTACCTGAAGCGAGGATAGACGCAGCCCGCCCTCCTCCATAGACTCCTCCCACATTGGAGCGTCAACAACAGGGTGTTTAGGGTTCCTTGATGGTTCCTCCGGTCCAGATGTTCTGTGAATGTCTCTTGAGAACACGACCGTGTGAGCAGGCTCCGTCGAGTCAGTACAGGAGGAAGACGGGTCAGAGGTTGGAAGGTGGAGCTCCCATTCAGAAGGTCTATGAGGGAGCGCTGAACTGGTTTCAGTGTTAGTGTTGAGTGTGTTACTTCGCAGCCGCAGGCGCGGGTTCTGCTGGTATCTAGCTTATGTTGTCCCCTTCACCATGGCACTAATGCTGTTACGATCGGTACGACCATTGCTTTTCTCTATGTGAATCCTCCTTCTTTGCACACAATCCATGTAGCTATCTGATGATATGGTGTTAAAGATCAATATTGAATATTGAATGAATTTAATATTTTTATTGTTTGTTGTTTGATTCGATCTTTGTTTACTTTAATTTAATTATTTGGTTTTATACATTGTCATTTTGATCAGCAATCATGCGTTGGACAATTAGTGCAATGTCTTTTAATTTAGTCTCTCTTGTTTGTTTTAGTTTTTCATGAGACAATAACATTGTTGTTACTGCCATGGTATGAAGATGAACCAATATTGTTTAATTGATTCACAGATTTTCTTATTTATTTATCATTTATTTATGGTATCACTTTTATCCATGCTTCCAATGTCAATGTAAATGATTATACAATATATATTTTGTATAATCTTTGTATTTTTGTAATTATAATTTTTTTTACCCAAAGATATTCACAAACCACGAGCACCTCATAACGCAAAGAGCCACCACGATGTGCTCTGAACTGAAAAGCTAAAGATCTGAAGCTCTCACAGTATTGGAAATCCAACACATGCACATTGATATGCAACGTGGAACTGAAAGAAAACAAATAAGACCAAAGACCGTCCTAAAATATGCATGAAATAAACTGTTCGTACGAAAGTAGGATTTCTGCTTCTTTTTGTTAATTTAACGAAAGAATCATGCAACTTGAATGCCCCTCCTTCTCCCTCTGTTGAGCTTCTTTGTTTCTTAGCAACCTGTGAGATGACCTTTGACCTTTGGCTCTGAGGTGAAAGGTCGTAGCAGGATCCCGGCGACCGACCAGGGCTGCATGGCGGAATGCATCTGCAGCATGGGCCGATGATGATGATGATGATGATGATGATGATGATATTTACTGACTCATTCCACCGAGGGAAACACAGGTTCATGCATGCTTTGCCAGAGCATTCTCCGTAAGATGTTTGGCACTCGCCACCACCTCCACCCCCACACCTCACCCCCCAACCCGTAGGACCTCTGTCAGACACCTTCACGTTCGCAGGCTTGATATACGGTAGAAGTTCCCCCACAACAACCTGAGATGGAGGCGGAGAACAATCAGGAGCAACATCTGTAGTTCTGCACATTGGACACGTTTCAGAGGACACTCAAACACCCTCACACACATTCACATGCCAACCTCAGCTCCATGCTTTATCTCGGTCAGAGATACTATGTTGTGTACTATATGTTTACTATTTGTAACTCTAGTTCTGTTTGACCATGAAGTAAGATCAGTCAGATCATATATCATCATATACCCAGCGTGTTGTGGCTCAGGTCCCATCTCTCGCTGAGGGCTGACCTCTCCTCTCCTCCTCTCCTTCTCTCCCCTCTTCTCCTCTCCCCCTCTCCCCCTCTCCCCTCTCCTCCTCCCCCTCTCCTCCTCTCCTCCCCTCCTCTCCTCCTCTCCTCCCCTCCTCTCCTCCCCTCCTCTCCTCCTCTCCTCCCCCTCTCTCCCCCTCTCCTCCTCCCCCTCTCCCCTCATCCTCTCTTCCTCTCCTCCTCTCCTCCCCTCCTCTCCTCCCCTCTCCCCGCATCCTCTCCTCCTCTCCTCCTCTCCCCCTCTCCTCCCCTCCTCTCCTCCCCTCCTCTCCTCCCCCCCTCCCCCTCTCCTCCTCCCCCTCCCTCCTCATCCTCTCCTCCTCTCCTCTCCTCCTCTCCTCCCCTCCTCTCCTCCCCTCTCCCCGCATCCTCTCCTCCCCTCTCCCCGCATCCTCTCCTCCTCTCCTCCTCTCCCCCTCTCCTCCCCTCCTCTCCCCCTCTCCTCCCCTCCTCTCCTCTTCTCCCCCTCTCCTCCTCCCCCTCTCCCCATCTCCTCTCCTCCTCTCGCCCTCCTCTCCTCCTCTCTTCCCCCCGTCCTCTCTTCCCCTCTCCTCCTGTCCTCCCCGCCTCCCTTCTCCTCTCCACCTCTCCTCCTCTCCTCCTCTCCTCCTCTCCTCCTCTCCTCCCCCAGGCTCTAAGCGGCGGGGGCGGACCAAACGGGAGAAGCAGTCTGTGTGTGTGATGAACCAGGGCGTGCCCACCACCCTCTGTCGCGGCCACACCCTGCCCTCCCCCCCTCCCAAAGCGCCGTAGTGGGGGCATGAAGTAAGTCTGGGGGGGGGCAACGGACCCCGTAGGAGCCCCCCCCTGTGGGTCTCTCCCCGTGTGTGTGTGTCCGTCGCTGTGTGCCATCTAAAACTCATTTGCATAACGGGCCAAGAGGCCGCGCGCCGAACAAAAATGAAATATGAATATGGACAAACAGGGATTTACAATACATAATATGGATGATATTCAAGCATCGGTAAAAGATATAAGCAATGACTGACAGAGTGTTACTGCTGGCCTGGACCGTGTTGCTCACACTAGTGTGTAACAGCCGGACACATGGAGGTGTGTATGTGGGGGTGCAGATGGAATTCTGTTTGTGTGTGTGAGTGCCTTTGTTTGTGTGCGATTTCTGTTTGCATGGGTGTGTTTGTGTCTGTGTGTGGGTGTCTATGGGTTAATGTGTGTGTATGCGTGTGCATGTACGTGTATGTGTGTACACAATCAACCCTCAAGCTCCATCTCTGCCCGGACGCTGTGTCTGTCCTCGTTGTGAGAGGCCGAGTGTGATGTTCCATCCTGTCTGTTGGCATGGAGCCGGCCCTCCAGTACCTCCTGTGGAACGCAGCCGGCGCGCCGTTGGCTAGTTCTTCTAAAACAAGGGGATATAGGGGCCTGGGGGAGGAGCGCTGTGATTGGTCGGTTTCAGGGTAGCATGGGGTCTTTTTGAAACTATCACAATGTATGCGTCGATAGACTTTCCTCTATTAGCATGGTTATTTATAAATTATGTACATTTATACTTTACACAAAATGTAATATTTACATTTTATTGGAAGAATGTCACCTCTGTGTTTGTTTTGTAAGTGTCCTATGTCCCCCACTAGACGTAGGACTGAAGGACCAGCTGTTTAGCGAGTACGTTGTGCCATATTCAATCTTTACCCACGAGGAGAAGCTGCTCTGACCAGATCAGGCAGTCCTTGAGATGGTCAGGGTGGACTCTCCTCTCTCTTGTGCATGATGTCAGGTGATGTGTCTATGCAAGGTATGATTCATGAGTTAGCTTTAAGTGAGTGTTTGAGTGTTCTTGAATTGCATTACTGCTTGATCTGACTGAGAACACTTCACATTGGAGCCAGAGGCGAGATGCCCACGGAGGAGTCTAGGGCTAACAGCAATATCACCACAAACAAGGTTTTTATATGACCTATTTAATATGGATTCATATTTTCATGAATTAACATTTGGTATTCCTGGTAAGGGCAGGTTTGCTTTTTTTAGCTCTTTATCGATCTATCTTTCTGTCGATCTACCTATCTATCTTTCCATCGATCTAAAAATCTATCCATCTTCCTTTCTATCAATATTTATATCTATCTATCTAGCGATACTAATCTCCGCTTTGCTCTTAAATTATAATTTCGAGTTTAATTGTATTTTCCCTGAAGAAGCCCGATCACATCTGTTGAAACAAAAGAATCACGGACGCATGTCTGGTTATGATTGCTGAGGCAATTGTGTCTCATTTATTTTGTGTGTTGTAGTTTTACAATTGAAATTGAAATTAACAATTGAAATGAAAAATAAAGTATGCATCTATATTGTTGTTTATACACGTTGTCCTCTATTCTGTGACCCCCTAAGGATCAGTGTTACCTCCTAAATCCTTGTGGATTGTGAAGGTGAGGTGTGTTTGTTCAACTCGCTGGACCCTCTCTCTCCTAGCAGACACTTGAGGAGAAAATGTCCCGGCCAACAGTAGTGTCAGGTCTAATGCTGAGGACAAAAGGTTTCACTAGGATGCTGGCATTTAGGATCATGATGCCAGTCCTGTCCTAGGCGTGTGTATGTGAGAGAGAGGGAGAGAGAGAGGGAAAGAGAGAGAGAAAGAGAAAGAGAGAGATGCGAAGGGAGACAGAGGGAGTAAAGAAAAGAGGGAAGAGGTAAGAAAGGAGGCATGAAAGAAAGTTTTTATCACTAAGAGTTGGTGAAGCAGCCACCTAGTTTGGTCAGGTTACCATGACTACACACCGAGCCAAGGACGCACGATTCAGAGGACCCACTAGCCAGCACCTCATTTATTTATTATCTATTTATTTATTATTATTAAGTTACTTGCCTATTTAATTATTTGTATTTATATATATTTTGGACTTTATATATATGCATTTATAGATAATTTGTATATATGTATTTATTTATTTACTTATGCATTTATTTATTTATTTTCATCAACTCAGAGGTATTTAAAACTCTTATGAATGGACTGGATTCTGCTAAAATGGTCTGCTTGGAGGAGTATAGGATTAATGATTAAATTAGGGTAAAATAAAGTAAGATGGACCTTACGTTATGGACATTACAGGTCATGATGTTGGAGAACAGCTGCTTTGGAATAGTTTAATAGACAGGAAGGATGAATAAAGCAACAAGCTTCTACAACAGCATTACAACTGCAAAATGTGGTTTCACGTTGGCTTAAACTTTGTAGATCTGTAGAACAGTACATGCTAAGATACAGATGATAGACAAAGACACATTACAGAAGCTACTCTATGAAGCCCAGTTACCATAACTACCTTCTGATGCTCAACAAACTGAAGCTCTAAAATCAAAAGGGACACCAGCATCAAGCTGTTGTGTTTATATTCTCATCATCTTCTCATCCAACACGTTCATCGGTACAACGACAATCACAACACTTATCTTACACCAGCCACCAGGACACGCCCCCCAGCCCCATGACCCCGCCCACACCCACCTCCTGAACCCCCCACCGACATGACCCGCCCCCTACCTCCATGACCACGCCCATGATGCACCCCACCCCCATGACCCATTAACCCCACCCCTCCTCAGACCCCGCCCCCTGACCCCGCCCCTCCTCAGACCCCGCCCCCTGACCCCGCCCCCCTCAGACCCCGTGGTGCACTGAGAGGCGGTTCAGGGCGTCGCCCACGATGTCCAGCTCGTGCCGGAGGTCCTCCACCACGGAGGTGATGCTGCTGGTGTCCTTCAGCACGTCCACGCTCTGCGTGTACGGGTTGTAGCGCACCGTGAATGGCCGCCGGATCGTCTTGGCAAACTCCCTAAGGAGACACATTAACATTTACATTAACAATTACATATAGGGCGTTTAGCACACGCTTTTATCCAAAGATACTTACAATAAGTGTAAGGGATCATATATCAACCAAGTGCTAAGCTTTAAAGGCACCCAGTGCAACTTTCGAGGCTTAAAAATAAACATTCAATTTCTAGTCTTTTTTACACGTAGTAAGTTTCAATAACTCCATACCATTACATACCGACATTTAAGCAGCAAAGATGAGACGTCGTTGTGTGGTGAGAACTGATACAAAATCGATAACAACAACAATGCCGCCATTTTCTTTATTTTTTGTAACCTACAATAAATAAAGCAGGCTTCCAGTCAATGGAAAAATGGCTTCTCCCCACCGGCGATTGTTGTTGTTTACGATTTTCTATCAGTTCTCACCACACAACGACGTCTCGTCTTTGCTCCTTGAATGTCGATATGTAATGGTATGGAGTTTAAGTTTTGAAACTTACTACGTGTAAAAAAGACTAGAAATTGAATGTTTATTTTTCATTGAATGTTTACATAAAGTTGCACTGGGTGCCTTTAACAATCATTAGGTTAACCCATTCCCTGTATACAACACAGACAGCTAGGATAAGATGATACACAATGCCAAGTACTATTTTATGTGCAAAGATTTACAACACACAATAAGTGCGTACATTAAGTGCCAGACATGGGACCATATGGGAGAGACGTTATTCAAGTCTTTCTGACACAAGATCTAGTATATTGGAAACCAGACGGCGTGTTTGGATCAAACCGGATCTTCATCGGGTGCTGGTTGAGATCTAATGGGATCAAAACACTGTTTTCCTTTTGATTGGTTGAACAAAACACTGATCTTCTTCTGATTGGTTGTTCTAAACCCAGATCTCCTTTTGATTGGTTGATCTTAACCCTGATCCCCTTCTGATTGGATGAAACTAAAGTCCTTGGTAGGAGTAGCAGGCTACGGACTCTCCTGGGTCTACCTCACATGAGCTTCACTAGGACAGTGAGGTGAAGGTCATTCTGAGTTCTTCAGGGTGTCGTGGTGTCACCACCATCTGGAAGGCACGCTGCTCACCTCATCTTCGCCTTGGCCTCCTCAAAGCTCTCGGACACAAAGTATACGTCTTGGAAGGTGGTGATGATGCACTCCTGGTTGCAGGTCACCGCGGGGTCGAAGGTCAGGATGTGAGCGTTTTCAGAGAGCGCATGCTGAGGCAGAAACAGAGTCCACCCCGACCAGTTAACATCCATTACACACTCATTATATTATTGTATTATTATAAATGTGTGCTCAGTCGTATATTTATATATTGAAATGAAAAGTTGTTCATTTACCCTTTTTCAGTGGCTTATAATAATTAGTATATATTTGTTTCTTTCTCCATTATTGTATTATAATGATGGGGAGTTAAACAATACAGATGCTTAATCATAATGTACCAAACTCAGCCTCAACTGCACATTAGCTTCAGCTGCCTTTGTTTTATCCTGAGGCCCTCGTCAACCTTTAGAGGGCAGCAGACGCCCTTCTGTTCACTGCTGTGTGCGATGCTCTGTACGCTCAGTCTGTTCACTGGTGCTCTGTGAGCCCAGTCTGTTCACTGGTTTAGGCGGTGCTCTCTGGTCTGAGTCTCAGGCGGCTCACCTTCAGCTCGCTGATGGAGGACAGCAGGCCGGCGCCGTACGCCCTCAGCCTGCCTTCCTGTTTACAGAGACCGAACTCCACCGTGAAGAAGTAACACTGCAGGAGAGGGAGGAGGGGGGCACAGGACATAAGTTAGTGACCGAGGAGGAGGCGTGGGTTTGGTCGCAGGTCATTTAGCACAAGGTTTCATCCCAGGCTCCTTAGCCGTCAAGAACAGTTCATTAAAGTGTGCAGTGTACAGTTTATTAGAGTATACATTTTATTCGAGTGTACAGTGTAGAAAGAGTGTACAGTGTAGAAAGAGTGTACAGTGTAGAAAGAGTGTACAGTGTAGAAAGAGTGTACAGTGTAAAATAAGTGCACACTTGACGATAACTACAGTGTAAAGAGTCTAGCGTATAAACTGTGTAAAGTTAGTCATTCGGGCATAGTGTACACTTTAGACTGAGTGTGCAGTGAACAAAGTGTAAAGTGTTTAGGATAGTGAGCAGTGAAGACAGTGTAGAGTGAACCATGAGTGTACAGTGACCAATAAGTGGAGAGTGCTCAGAAGATGTGTGCAGTGAAGACAGTGGAAAGTGACCAATGAGGGGACAGTGTTGAGGACAGTGTGGACAGTGAGTGATGTCATCAGTGGGGGGTCCGCACCGTGGCCAGTTTCTGCACAGCCTCGTCGGAGGCCCCCAGTGAGGCCAGTCCGATTTCCTGGGAGAACTGGGCGAAGCTCGGCTCGGCCAGCAGGGGGACGTGGCCCAGCAGCTCATGGCACGTGTCTCTGTGGGCAGACACACACACGGCACACACACAAAAACACACACAAACGCACACAAACACACAGACAAACACACACAGTCACACACACACACACACGCACACGCAAACACACGCACGCGCACATGCACCCACACATGCCCACACACACAAGGGATCATATATCATATATTCAAAACTTGAAATTGGTATCTGTGTGAACCTGAGCAGGTGTCAGCACTCAGGGAGTGTTTGTATTTATGTGCCTGCTTTGTGGTTAGTAGGGAGAGACCAGGGAGCAGAGAGAGAGAGAGATCCAACGCGTTCCCCACCAAAGATCGCAGGTCGCGGATCGCAGAACGCGAGGACTCTCCTGGACGTTAATTTCAATTTTAGTTTCAAGTCTCTGTTTTGTTTTGCTACGCTTCCAAATAAAGACGCTCCCAGTGAGGGAAGACGAACTGTGGCCTCCGTGCGCTCTCTGACCTTGTTACAGTTTAGTTTGGTGTATATCTGTGTGTGTGTGTGTCCTCCCCGTGTGTGTGGTTACTCACGGCTCCGGGGTGTACAGGGGGTCCACGCTGTGCCGGACGTACTGGGTGCAGTGGAAGACCCTGAAGGCCAGGCCGGCCAGGAAGTCCCTGGGGGAGAGGTACCCCGCCACCGGCCGGATGGTGAACCCCGAGCGCTCTGGGGCACGGGACACGGACACACACGTCAACACAGCGCACATACTAACACAGATCCACACCCTTAAACACAGACACACGCGTCAACACATACAGATGCGCACGCTTAAACACTGACGCACACACATCAACACAGACAGACGCACACGTCAACATGGACACATACGAGTCAACACAGACGCACGCGTCAACACAGACGCACGCGTCAACACACACAGCGCACACGCGTCAACACACAGCGCAGAAAGGTCAACACAGACGCACACACGTCAACACACAGACGCACACAGCGCATACATTGAACTCAACACACGCAGCACACACACAGGGGCAGGCATCACGGCCCACTCAGACGCACACACCTAAACACACTCAGACACACGCATGTAAACACACAGACATACCCACGTAAACACACAGACACATTCATGTAAACACACACAGATGCATTCGCGTAAACACACAGCACACACACGTCAACACGCGTCACATAGAGACACGCACACGCCAACAGTAACACACACAGCGCACACACAGGGGCCGGCATCAACACACGCAATATATTCTCACATCCATAGAGAACAGGAACCACTTTTTCTTAATCTGTTGTACGTCAATGTACGTTTATGTTTCTATTTTGCAATAGCAGTCACAATTTTGCATATTAAACTTAAAAATAAATGTACCCAACACATATATATATGTATATATGTATATATACATATATATATGTTGTATATGTATTTATAGGTTTATGAAAACTAGTCTAAATCCTTGTGCTCTACCCTAAACCCAGGTCTGGCCTGTCTATTTATCGGTAGGACCTTCCCAGTCGTACCCTTGAGGAAGCGGGAGATGTCCTCCAGCTGGGGGATGTTGTCCTCCCTGTAGTTGCAGTACTTGGTCAGCAGGGGGAGGTTATTCAGGTACTCTCTGCAGGCGTGGCTGGGGTACAGTTTGTTGAGCTCCCTGAACACCACCCCCCACGTCCGCACCTCCTCCTCCGTGAACTCGATGCGCGGGATCGGTTCTCCGCTGGAACGGGAACACGAGTGTTCAAATTAAACAGGACTTTGGTGGGAAGAAGGAATATGATAGTAGAGTGCTACATGGTCACGTGTATCCTGATATCAACAAGTTATTTCATATATTGCACATTTCCCACTGATGCCAGCTGAAGGTTAGCTACTTACTGTTTGTAGCACATGGCCAGATCAGCGAAAAATTTCCGTCGCTGACGATACAGATTGTCTTTGAAACCCTGTGAAAGAAAAATCCCAAAAGTCAGTCACTTGTTAATTATAATGAGGCAGGGTAGGTATTAGGGGTAAGGAAGGGTGTAGATGGTGGAGCTACCCTCCGAGCCCCTCCACGTGGAGGTACGTACCGGGTGGTCTGCATCCAGCTCGGATCCGTACATCAGCACCCGGTTGGCACACAGATCCAGATCGGAGATCTTCTGGGGGAACCAGGGGATGTCCTCTGTTTCTGAAACCGGGTGTAGCACAGTGTTTAGAACGGTGTGTATTGTAGTGTGTATCACTATGTGTAGTAGTGTGTATTGTAGAGCATATCTCAGTGCGTGTCAGTGTGCGTATCGCTGTGTGTATTAGTGTGTATTGCAGTGTGTATTGTAGTGCATATCATAATGCCTATCACAGTGGGTAGAAGTGTGTATTACAGTGTGTACTACATTGTTTAGTACAGTGTGTATCACAGTGTGCATTGTAGTGGGTATGACAGTATGTATCACAGTGTTGATTCCAGTGTGTATTGAGGTGTGCCTCACAGTGTGTTTCGCAGTGTGTAGTCCAGTGTGTATCACAGTGTGTAGTTCAGTGTGCATTACCACGGTGATCACTGTGTTTGGAGATATTAAGGCATTTATCGTAAACAATGATTTGGCCTTGTCTCAAGCTCATCAGCCTTCCCTGAGCCAGGCGGTCTGAGGTGGTCAACAGGGTGAATCATATAATTTTTTACCTTCCTCCAGCACGGCGCTTTCGTCCGGCGGGTCCATCTCAACAATGTTGGTGTGTTTCCGCAGTAAGTGGGTCAGCTCCTTGAGCTGCTCGTTGTTGCTGTCGCAATCCACAAAGATCTCAAAGTCTGAATTCCTGCGCTTGGATTTGCGGGACTCGATGTGGACCAGGTTGACGTGTTTGTCCTGCACAGATGTGACACAAAACATGCATGTAGCGGCGGCCTGGGGCTGGGGGACGGCGGAGCGGCTGACAGATATGAGTGACGACGGCTCGACTCCGGGGGATTGTCACATGGAGTTGGAGGAGATGGAATGGATGAGTTTAACATTTGCGTAATTACTTGGAACAGTTTGAGCGCCTTCACCAGGCCCCCGACCTCGTTCTTCAGGGAGAACACGATGGCCGCCCGGCCCTTGGCGGAGCTGTTGGGGCAGTCTGGGGAGGGGCTCCGCGTCTTGTTGTCTTTGTTTTCCTCGATTTTACCGAACGTCACTTTGTTTATCTGGGAGAGAGGAACGGGATTAGGCCGTACACAGGATGAAGGTGTCAGAAACAGATCAGATGCACGGTTTCCGTATAAAGAAAGGAAAACACACAAGGGGATAACTAGCATTTGCAAAGTACATTTGTTAGTTTACATTTCTTGTTGTAAAAACACATTTCAGCTGCTGTTCAAAGAAATTAAATTTAAGGGCAAGAGTTCAGTACAAAATTAAAGATCGGGTTCTTACTCTGTCGGAACAAAATAAATGCAAAGATGACCTTTTCCATTGTATAAAACAATCACAATAATATCTTAATGTATCATTTTTTTTATATATTTGTAGGATCTTTTCATGTCTTTGTGAGGAGGACAGTGGGTCAAAGAAGACAGGGAATTACTAATAGCATCAGACCACCGGTGACATCGAACCCGGGTCGCTACGAGACCCATCACCTCTGTGGTCTGAGCCCGGAGGCACCGTCACTAACACACGACCAGACCCTCATACACCTCAAGTTATTCAAATAGAAAATAAGCATGCAGCTCTCCGCTCCCCGCGGCCAGGAGTGGAACCACGTGACGCTAATCCCCTCTGGAGAACGGCTTTCCAGCCCCACGGTCGTGCCAGCCCCAGGGTGCTTGACCCGCCAGCCCCCAGGGTCTGCGCGTGCCTCCTCAGGCCGGTTCCTCTCCTGCATGGACCGAGGTGTGCGTGGCCATCTCATTGAAGAAGGAGGCAGCTTTAATGATAGTGTCCCTCTAATCCCGGTGGCCGACGAGGGATTAGACCTGGGTGTTAGCAACAACACCTGGGCTGCATTCCGTTCTCAGCCGGTTGACGTACACGATGTCTGAAGTGAACCATGAGGGGTTCGATCGATGGACGGAATTTTTATGGAAATGAATTAGCCAAATCTTTTGATCAGTTCCTTCTTGCATTTTAGGTAAAAAAAAAGAAATCAGCATAGTCAAAGGGATAAGATTGTTATGCATATTATTACACAATAACAATACATCAATTTCAGGGATGATTAGTGTTTGGTAACCTATTTCACAGAGCAAAATGATTATTGGATGGACCCTCATCCAGATTTAGGTGGCTCAGCCTGTGAGTCACACACGGACGTCCACAGCCCGGTTGGTGCAATGAAACAACAGACCGGCTACTATAGTCACCAGTCTTCAACCACGGGTACCACTCCAAAAGAGTAAAAGTCACTCCTCACATGATCTGATTTCAAACAAGAAGAGAATAAACCAAGAACATGACTCAATCATTTTGTCCCTAATTCCATTTAGTCCCGCGTGTCCAGGGGTCAGAGTGGAGTCCTAAAGGAACCAAACACCAGCCCCGAGGCCCCCCGGCTCCTCACCTCGTTGTGGATCTGCTTGTCTTCGTACCCCGTGTTCACCGAGTCGAAGGACCGGCCCCGCCGGGGCAGGGGCCCCTCCGGCTTCTGAGGGAACATGGCCGCTGGACGGACCTGATGGAAGGAGACTGGAGATGAGGAAGCTGAGGAACTGAGGGGAGACACGCGTCGGAGGGTCTGAGCGCTGGCCGAGCGTGGATCTGTGGGGCTCTGGATTGATCGTCTAGTTTGCGAGGCAGCGAATCACGCTGTGCTATTTATCAGTCCAAGGTGGGGGGGGCGGAGGTGTAGTGAGGAGGGAGTAAAGCGCCTGGGAAGGGAAGGGTGAGAGAGAGGGAGAGAGAGAGAGGGGGGAGAAAGCCGGCGAGGGAGGAGGAGGAGGGGGGAGGAGGAGGGTGCATACACCTCACGCAGGGGGAGATTAGGAAGAGGGTCATGATTAGCATCATGTCTGCAGAATCACATGGCCTGACACACACACACACACACACACACACACACACAGAAGCGCAGACACACACAATAACACAAAGAAGTGTGCACATACACACACATGCACACACATACACACAAACACGTACACACACATCACACAAACATGTACAGACACACACACAAACACACACACATGTGCACACACACTGATGGTTAATGGTTGTGCAGACAGGTATCTATCCATTCTGGATTTTTTTTCTCTACCGAATCCCTCCTCCCCATCCCAACTCTTCCACATCCTGTTCTCCAAAGCTATCCGTCTCTCACCCTTGTTCTCTCTCACCCCTCATTATGCCGTTTATAGAAACCTGATTGTGTGAGCGCTGAGCGACGACCAGAGAATAGGCTGCAGAATCAACAGAGAGGAAGGTCAGTCGGAAGCTACAAAACCTACAGGTCCATCTCTGGAGGCTGAGTGCAGTCAGCTGGAGACAGCAGCAACACTAACCTGAGTTCACCCTGGTGCTGGTGAACACTGGTCTGAGACAGAAGTCCCATTTGGTAAATGGTAAATGGACTGCAGTTATACAGCACTTTACTAACCAGTGGCTACTCAAAGCGCTTTGCAATATTGCCTAACATTCAGCCATTCAAGCACACATGAATGGCTGAGTCAACAACGCAGGGCGACAGCCAGCTCGTCAGGAGCAGTTAGGATGAGGTGCCTTGCTCAGGGACACCTTGCTCTACCTCCCGACCCTGAGTTCACCCTGGTGCTGGTGAACCCTGTTCTCCCGGCCGTGCTGAGGCGTGTTCTGGGGCGTCTCTCCTTGGTGGGCTGGGAAGTTGAACAGATTCAAGCATTTCCACAGATGCTTTGTATATCCACACAGATGTGGTGATCCAGTGTTAAACTTGTATCCCCCCGCCCCAGCACTCACAGCTGATCCTTTGCAGCAGTACGAGTTGTTCCACGTCCATATAGTCGTCTTCATCTTGCTGCATTACGACCTCCAGAGCATTGGGTCTTCATGTCTCCTGGCTCATTAACAGTGTTGGGAACGTTACTTTAAAAAAGTAATTAGTTATAGTTACTCACTACTTGTTCCAAAAAGTAACTGAGTTAGTAACTGAATTACTCTATATTACTCATATTGAGTCAAACATATAAAAAAAACAACGAAAGACGACAGTTCAAACCGTAGCCTATTTGGAGCGGCGTTTCTGGACAAGACCGGGTCGAAAATGATTAACCAGCTGATCAACTGTAAATATCATCTGATCGCGCGACTATAACCATGACAACAACTGTTTATCAAAATAATTTCAGTGTGGAACGTGGATGCAAAACATTCTGAAAACGATAGTGTGGACGGAGATCATTTTCATTGCGGATGTGCGTTTTTACATTTACCCTGGTTAGTGTGGATGGGGCCTGGATTTCAATTTGCTTGGTTGCAAAGGCTGTGGAACATCTGCCAGATACTACAGTAAATGCCAACTTTTCATCGGATTGCTCCGGACTCGCCATTTCTGCTGCTTCATCTAATCGGTTTTGCGTGTGCGTTTGCGTGTGTGTGTCGCGCGTGTCCTGATTTGTGTGTAAAAAACACTGGCTCCGATTGGCTACCATGAAACATGACTCTGCCTTAGCCAATCATAATCGCTTATCTCGTTGTTAATCCACCCCGGTCTCCTCACTAGTTTGTGTTTGGAGCCAGGGGTGCGTTTGGATTTTGTAGTTTATTCAATCATTTCATAGTAACGCACAGTGGTGGGTAGAGTAGCCTACTGAAAATCTATACTCAAGTAAAAGTAAATATTCCAATTGGAAAACCTACTTGAGTAAGAGTAAAAAAGTACTTTGTTGTAAAGTTACTCAAATTACAAGTTACTTTAAATTTTTGTATTGGAGTGCTTGGATCAATGAAAAATACATACGCCTCGTGCCCACTGCACCGTCAGTCAACGGACGTAGGAAGGCGTGGCTGACGGATGGGGGAGTAGTCTTTGAAGAGGCAACCGTCAGCCAATCAAATCGCTTCGCCGGGTTCTTCCCGCTTCTTCCTGCTTGTTGCGAGGCAAGATGACCCGCTTTCCCGCTTTCCAGTATCGTCAGAGCCCGAGTCGCGTCACAGTGCTTAAATTTGCATACGCGATCTGATTGGATGACGGATCCGTCGCGGCCGAAAAAGTTGAACATTTTTCAACTTTTTGACGGTGGCGAACGCTCCAAGTCAACGGACGGATCCACAATGCATTGCGCGACCGTCCCCATTCAAAGTCAATGGGCAACGGACAACTGACGGAGGTAGTGGGCACGGGGCGTCGACTCGTCTCCTCGGCTATGGAATTGCAACAATGTTGCAACCTAGGGAGGGTGCGTCGCTAACGTGTACGCTTGTAGAGTCAATGAAGATAATGTCTTTATCAAAATACTCATTTTAATGAAGGCACAATGGAAAATGTAATTGAGTAAAGAGTAGAATTTTAAATCAAATATTTACTTGAGTAAGAGGAAAATTACAGACTTAAAAAAGGAACGTGAAAAGCACTCGTTACCCGAAAAATTTACTTTTTTACTCATTTGCGTTACTTGTAATGCATACCCACCACTGGTAACGCACTGCATTTTTCGTATAGTAACGGTAACGGCGGAAATAGTAATTAGTTAGATACCCCGTTACTGAAAAAATAACGGTATACGTAACGGCGTTCTTTTAAACGGCGTTATTACCAACACTGCTCATTAATTAAACTAGCAGCCTACCTCCCGACCCTGAGTTCACCCTGGTGCTGGTGAACCCTGATCTCCCGGCCGTGCTGAGGCGTGTTCTGGGGCGTCTCTCCTTGGTGGGCTGGGAAATAGCTACAGGATGGTGGTGAATGTGCTAATGATTGCATGGTTCAGTGAATGCTTAAGCTTTATTGAGCAACACTTACTATCAAGCATGGAATTAATGGTGCAATAAGAGAGCCTTTCATGTAAGGGAGGAGCAAAGGGTGAATCACAGCATTCCTGGAACTGCTGAGTCGGGTTTCGCTCAGTTGGAGTTTAAACCTAGTTTTTATGCAGAAAGCCGTAAAATCGACCCTAAAGTATTGCTACTGTTATTAATGAATACAGCAATGACAAATGTGTCTGTTCAAGTGTGTTGCTTTTGTGCCATTATAGAAAAGGACAATGTGTTGTGACTGGAGGTCAGTGTATAAGATATTCATAGCAAGCCCACAGCTTCACTGCTGGAGCGTCAAGTGGTTTGTATCGAGGGGTCTGTGCTGTCTGGTTGAACCGTCTTTTTTTTATTTTTTTAAGATTTATTTTTGCATTTTAATGCTTTATTATAGAGTGAGATAGACAGGGAGGTAT
This sequence comes from Gadus macrocephalus, assembly GCF_031168955.1. Taxonomy (NCBI): domain Eukaryota; kingdom Metazoa; phylum Chordata; class Actinopteri; order Gadiformes; family Gadidae; genus Gadus; species Gadus macrocephalus. Next base: position 23,440,203 of record NC_082395.1, on the reverse strand, counting down.
GGGAGCCAATTGCAGCCAATGACCACGGGCAGGACTAGAACCCGGGTCGCTGCGCCTATATGGTACGCGCTCTACCTGGTGAGCCCCCTTGTTGAACCGTCTTGATAAAACCCCCCCATGGCCGTTTGTACTGCCTTCCAAAGCAAACTATTTGAGGTGGTCAAGTCTCGTTGACTTTTTTTTGTCAATTTCATCTGATAGGAACAATTTCGATGTAGAATATTCGCTTTATTCCTCTTTTGTGTTGTCGTTGCGACCTGTAAGTTGAACAGATTCAAGCAAAGGACGGATTTCCACAGATGCTTTGTATCCACACAGATGTGGTGATCCAGTGTTAAACTTGTATCCGCCCGCCCCAGCACTCACAGCTGAATGAACAGCTGATCCTTTGCAGCAGTACGAGTTGTTCCACGTCCATATAGTCGTCTTCATCTTGCTGCATTACGGTCTCCAGAGCATTGGGTCTTCAGGTCTCCTGGCTCACAGACCTCCCGGTCTCCAAGGGCTCCTAAATTAGATCTGGTTAGGAGGCAGCCTGCCCATCAATTACCCAGTGTCAGAGGACTCCCTCCTGCTGCAAGGCCCGGCCCCATCCGCCTGCTGGGCCGCCACATCCTGAAACACCTAATGAATAGCGAGCGTGAGCCCGACCCATCTGCTCTGTGTTACCTATAATCAGCGTGCCCACAACGCAAAGTACCCTGGCCCACTGAGGCCCTAATGGCCCCTATCAGCCTCTGTCCCGGCCGGGCCTAACGACCACATCATCGCATGCATCTATTCTATAATGGCTGCTTCCTGCTGGTCCAGAAATCCACTTTCAGATGAAGAGGTATGTAACATATGGTCAAATATGAAACATCACCTATCACACTTTAACTATGTGTATGTTTGTCTCTATCTATCTGTCTATCTAACTATCTTTATATTTCACTATCTCTCTTTCTCTCTCACTCTCTCTGTATCTCTGTCTGTCTGTCTGATAACGTCCTCATTTGTTTTCTTATGAGGCAGACATTTTGATGAAAATCCGAATGAAACGTGTAAATACATTGACTTGTCTTTAAGCATTTCTGTAGCTAATGTTTTGAAGATGAGAACGTTGCCTGGATCCACTGGACAGTGACTCACCGTGACCCGTTAGAGCAAGATGTATCTGTTGCCAGACAGCTCCTGCGTTGAGGAACGAGGACTGTGTTCAACCTCTCAGACCTCCTCAGCACTGCAGTGTGTCCATGTGCGTCTGACTGTGTGATGTTTCTGACCGATACGTGTTTGTGTAGTCACTGAATGAACCCCGTCCCTCCTGTGTCCAGGCGGGGCCCCCAGCCCACCAGGGCTAGTCTCCTGTGATTAGAAAGGTGGGATTAGGGGACAGTTTTACAGATCCACTTCATCTGTGTTCATCTCTCCCATGAGGCTGAGCCGGAGGCCTCAGCCCTTCCTCCTCCTCCTCGCTGACCTTCACACTCTTCCTCGTCAAACACAGAGAACTCATCATCTGATGACGCCTCTATTCCAACACGTTGCTGGTCCTGAATCTGAACTTTTGAACCTTTGAAGAATTTTTGATTTAGTTGAAAATAAAATAGCATTGATAAAGGTTTTTGACATGACTTAATTACTTATACCAAATATGTTTTATGATTGAGTTAACCCTAGCCCTAACCCTAATGTCGAACTACAACTAACAAGTTGCAAAAAGTCACAGAGAATTAGCATTGATGTTGTCTTTAATATGTGCAATATGAATTATAGTACATTTCTTTCAGCTGAAACCAAAGCATAGGCTGCGTGGAGTTTGGAGTTCATACAAATTGAAAGCAGAAGAAAGAACACGTTTTAATTTGGTTCATAAATAAACATAAATAGGCCTTCATACAACAAGTAAATAAGCGTATACAAATAAATATCTCACAGATAAACAAACACGTATAACACGTAAACATGTATCTGGTGCGTATGGATAAGGGCAGACAAAATGAGGCTGCTCAATATTTTGTTAAAAAGTAATCTTGGCATAGAGGCAGGGCGCCAAACCTGGGGTCGTTATCAAAGGCGTCATACGTCATACAATTAGCTAAATACCGCTCGCAGGCGGTATTACTGTAATCGTGGATAGTCCACAGCGGGCGCTCTGTGCTTTGGCTTATTAAAGCAACTGAGCGTTCCAGGCTGCGCTCTGAAACTCATGATGCTGGCAAATGGCAAGCGTCCTAATCGGGTTGTCAATTACACATTTGCAATTGTTTTATAAATCACACAAACACGCGCGGACAGACTCTCTCTCCCTCTCGCACACACACACACACACACACACACACACACACACACACACACACACACACACACACACACACACACACACACACACACACACACACACACACACACTCTTCAAGGGATAACAAAAAACACATAAATTGAATAACTTTACCAATCCATATAAATTACTTTATTACGTGACTACACTGGCACACTATTGGCCCTGTTAATATAGTATAAAGAGCGCAAATGATCCAAATGTTCATATTCTTCCACTAAAGGACAGCTTGCCCACAATGTTTGGAAAGAAGTGCATGGCCACTGCCATGTTACATGTTAGTGACGCAATGCCGCCTCCGCGCGGCGCGTCCGAGCGCAGCGCGCCGCCCCGAGCGCCTCCCACCGCGACTCTGACGCGCTAGCCGTCTCCTAGCCTAGCTTAGGTCTCATAGCCTAGCCTAGCAGCCTCCTAGCCTAGCCTAGCCGTCTCCTAGCCTAGCTAGCCGTCTCCTGGCCTAGCTGTCTCCTAGCCTAGCCTAGCTAGCCGTCTCCTAGCCTAGCCTAGACGTCTCCTAGCCTAGCCAGTCAGGGCAGCCCTACTGTCACAGCAGAAACTTTTCACCCCATCACCTCCAGTGTGTTCAGACCTCACAGTGAAACGACACTCCCAACAAGATGCCTACGGTCTCCAAGGGGGACGGGATGCGAGGCCTTGCCGTGTTTATCTCGGACATCAGGAACTGTGAGTGGTGACTTTTATCCTCTTTATGTTGTCCCTGTTCACCACTCCACCGTCCCGGGGTTCGGCTGTCAGCTGGGCGGGTAGCATTAGCCGCCTCACCGCCTTGCAGCCGACCGCTGACATGTCACGGAACAAAAACTCAAATCTTTCACAGCTTTTGTTTCCACAGAGTCAGACTAGTGACGGTAGAGAGCAGCAGTCAACAACCATTAAGTAAACGAGCTGTTGAGAGGAGTTAGCGGCGGGCCTGTAGCTAGTGTCCTGCCAAAGGGCGTGGGCCGAGTCTCCCACCAGGAACTACACCACGTATAACTTGTCTTAAACATAGCTCTCATAACTTTACTCATCAATACGAGTTACTTATTACTTGAGTGGACCATGTCTCCCACCAGGAGCTAAACCATGTCTCTAGCTATAACTAATAACTTTCAAAATCCATAAGGGTTACTTTATTGTGAGGACCATGTCTCCCACTGGCACTGAACCATGTCTAAACCATGTCTAACATCTATAACTCTCTTTACTTAGCTATACGAGTACCATGTTTATCTCCAGCTATAACTGTAATAACTTCACTGATATGTTCAGTGAAACCTTAATACACAAATGGGTTCTGGTGTTTCCTCAGTGCTACTAAGATAACAAACCACTCAGCCTGTTAAGTTTAATGATTCATTGAAGTTGAACTCTTTTATATTTGCTATGTTTTTTAACTATAATTCTTGCATGTAAAGTCGCATAGTTCACGTTGTAATAACCACTAATAACCACTTGGAGAATGGAAGATGTGTAATGTTGCCATGTTTATGTGTTGGGAAAGACAAGCTGTAATCATGTAACTTGTTGGCCCATCAGCCACAGACCCAAAACTGAACCTTAATCCAGTATGCATTGTTGATGTCATCACACCAAGTCTCATAATCGGTGTGCGGTGTGTTTTACATCTTTACAGGTAAAAGTAAAGAGGCCGAGATCAAAAGGATAAATAAAGAACTGGCGAATATCCGCTCTAAATTTAAAGGTATGTTGATGGTTTAACTCTGTTTTGATTAATATCAAGAAACATATTAAACTGTGTCGGATATTTGAGCGGTTGAGTCTTTTGTTTGTCGGAAATGTGTTTGATGCAAGTCTGATAGCTTCAGTGCAGCCCTGTGTGTGTGTGTGTGTGTGTGTGTGTGTGTGTGTGTGTGTGTGTGTGTGTGTGTGTGTGTGTGTGTGTGTGTGTGTGTGTGTGTGTCTTTATTCCCTCTTCTACATGACATCTCTTCCTGGCAGGTTTACTTCCTGTTGACATTCTACATTTCCTCCAATCACAAATCTAGTTTGCATAATCCAATAGTTCAAGATACGATCATCGAGACTAGTTGGCGTTAGACAGTACCTATTGTGTGTCTGTTGGTTATAGGGAGCTTGTGTTGTTCGTGTACATTAAGGACAACAGGCTCCTTAGCAGGTGTTTGCGTTGACCTTCCAGTGCTGGCTGGAGATGGTTTTCCTCGACGTACAGAGGGTCCTCTGCACCTGTTGCATGGGGCCTATATTTAGTCTGCTGCCAGAGGAAGCTGTCTGCTGGGCCATGCCAATGTTTTGCTCATTCTCCTTGGCCTTAATCCCCCCCCCCCCGCAGATCCTTTATCCTCATACAACATTTACATTTACATTTAGGGCATTAAGCGGACGCTTTTGCCCAAAGCGACTTACATAAGTCTGTTGGTCAGAAGAAGGGAAACAATATATCGCTGTCGGTAAAGTAAAGGATGTCCATTGAACCAAGTGCAAAGCACTAACAATCACTAGGTTAACCCATTCCCTGTATACAACAAAGATAGCTAGGATAAGATCTAATACACTGCTCAGTGATATTTTTAAGTGCAAGGACGTACAACATAAGATATGTGCGTACATTAAGTGCATGCAAGATTGTTTTTTATAAAAACTCTAGGACCCACACATGGATCTACATGACTTACCATGTAAGGCTCTGGGCTTCCACAATATACCACCAGAACAGCTTCAATGGGCCCTAGCCTGTATTCTACCATTTTCTGGATCTCTACTGGATATATTCACTCGTTTCCTGTTGACGCTGATGATAATGATGATGATGATGATGATGATGATGGTGGAGGAGAATGCAATTTTAAACCCTTCCAAATCTCCAGTTAAGATTTGGTGGATGTGTTGACTGCGAGACCCATAGCATGTGCTTATAATACCATAGTAAAAAAATGTAAGCATCGAGTGACTCCTGCATCAGGGCATCCAAGCAGTTATTGGAGAAACGTTATCATTCAGAGGAGCATTGATAGTAAGGGTTGACAGAGACTTTTACCTCTACATTTTCTTGACCAATGTGCTTATTGTCAGCCGCTTTGGCTAAAAGCGTCTGCTTAATGCCCTGAATGTTAATGTAAATGTACGTGGATCAAACCGCGTTAGAGATAATGAACCCCAGGGACAGTGAGGGTCGAGAGCTGAGCCCCGTGATGCAAATCGCTGTCAGCCGGTGACTCACTGGAGCGGTGAATTCTCAAATGGGCATATGTCCTCGTGATGAAGGTGTATGCAATGCCTCCGTGCTACAGTCCTCCTCTCTGTGAGGTCCATGACAGACTGCATTGTATCACATGCCCCAAAGCATGATTGGGGGCTGTATTGGGGGCTGGGGTCCTATTGTATCATGCATCAAGTGTGTGTGTGTGTGTGTGTGTATTTGTGTGTGTGTGTGTGTGTGTGTGTGTGTGTGTGTGTCACAGGAGACAAGGCTCTGGATGGCTACAGCAAGAAGAAGTATGTGTGTAAGCTGCTCTTCATCTTCCTCCTGGGACACGACATCGACTTCGGCCACATGGAGGCGGTCAACCTGCTCAGCTCCAACAAGTACACCGAGAAGCAGATTGTGAGTGACAGAACACGTGTCACGGCCCGCACTCCCATCACATACACATGTATAGGTGGAATGAGCTCCCTGCCGATGTCAGGACGGCACAGTCGTCAACAACTTCCACAAAAGTCTCAAGACTCACCTGTTCAGAGTTCACCTCGACTCTGCAAAGCCTCCCCCTTTTTTGCAAGTGCTGGGCACGTGGTTCAAAGAACATCCTTTTTGTACCGACAACGATATATTGTTCCTCTTTCTTCCGACAAATGTACTTATTGTAAGTCGCTTTGGATAGAAGCGTCTGCTATATTCCCTCAATGTAAATGGGTACCCTACCCACACGATGAACCCACCGCTGAGTGCTCCCCGTCTCTCCTCCAGGGCTACCTGTTCATCTCCGTGCTGGTCAACTCCAACAGCGACCTGATCCGCCTCATCAACAACGGCATCAAGAACGACCTGGCCAGCCGGAACCCCACGCACATGAACCTGTCCCTGCACTGCATCGCCAACGTGGGGAGCCGGGAGATGGCCGAGGCCTTCGCCGCCGACATCCCCCGCATCCTGGTGGCCGGGTAGGAGTCACCCCCTGCCACGAGTGTTCACGGACACGTCGGCCTACCGGAGCCTTTAGCTTCGGTTGCAAATGGACTGTATTTATACAGTGCTTTTCTAACCAGTGGCCGCTCAAAGCGCTTTACACTATTGCCTAACATTCACCCATTCATGCACACATTCACACCCCGACGGCGCAGTCAGCCACGCAGGGCAGCAGCCAGCTCGTCGAGAGCATTCAGGGTGAGGTGTCTCGCTCAGGGACACCTCGACAAAAGCTAGGAGAAGATGGGGATCAAACCAGCAACCTTCTGGTTACCAGCCAACAGGCTCTACCGTTTCAACCACTTGCCTCCCTTGTTGTCTAACTACAGTTTTCTGTATCGATCTGGAGATAATGATGCACACGTTTTTGTTGGCACATGTGGGACAAGCTATCGGAGCCCATTCCCTTTCATGGTCTGAGGAGCGCTAGTTAGACTAGCTGCTAGTAAACAGAACCAATGACATGCGCTTTGTCTCTGTTGTCCCGATAAGGGGAGCATGCAGTGACTGGTTGTGTAAACGGTTTTGTTAACCCAATCCTTCCTCTGTATGAACTAAAGATATAATCTGGATAAATACCTTAGAACCGGCTAAGATGTGTGTTATACACACAGCTACAAACGGCAGGAGGGTGTGTACTAAATGCCGGGTTGAGCAGACAGTGGAACATTTTAGGGTGAACTGCTGCTTTAAGGTAACTATGTAGTTCATGTGACTGTCTGACCAATTGGATGGCCCACACACATTTCCCACGTGATTCTTCCCCACGAGGGGGTCTGTCAGGAAGGGCTCTGCTGACTGGGTGTATTACACACTGAAGGACTGAACTTAATGAGTTTGGTTTCTTTGAAACCACTCGGTTCTGGTCTGTCTGCAGACAGCAGAACATTACACCTGCTGTCGTAGTAGATCTAATTTAGTCAACCCCACATAAGCCTGCATAGCACATTTTTATACAGTTGCATCTTTTGTTCTAGCGATTTATTGTGGAAGTGTAATACAGTATAATGATATGGGTATTGATCGTTCTGATGGTACAGATCAGATCCCCATGAGAACGATCCAACAATGCCTTGATCAATAACTTACGGAGAGTCATACACAGACTCTGCGTATTACTAGATACTACAAGAACAAAGCTTGGCCACAATGTCTACTGAAGATGAATGGTAGAACATCAGGAATGGAAGTGACCTTGTGCTCTGCTCTCCAGGGACACCATGGACAGCGTGAAGCAGAGTGCAGCGCTGTGTCTGCTGCGTCTCAACCGGACCTCCCCAGACCTGGTCCCCATGGGGGAGTGGACTGCCCGCGTGGTGCACCTGCTCAACGACCAGCACCTGGTAAGGCCTGGGCTCAGGCCCCCTAATGGGTCTACTCATGTGGTGGTAACAACATGGTCTTGATTAAAGCTCAACTTGAAAGTAAAACTGATTGTGATGTTCTTAACTAGTCCTTGTCCCCAGGGGGGGCTGAGTTATTAACTATTCCTTGTGTCGTCCTCGAGTGGTTGAGTTATTAACTAGTCCTTGTATGTTCTTTCGTCCCTGGGGGGGTTGAGTTACTATCTAGTTACTAACTAGTCCTCCTCTCCAGGGGGTGGTGACGTCAGCCACCAGCCTCATCACCACTCTGGCCCAGAAGAGTCCAGACGACTTCAAGACCTCCGTGTCCCTGGCCATCGCCCGCCTCAGCAGGGTAAGCCCCTCCACAGGGAAGCAGAATGCATCCTGGGAGTTTATGGTGCAGATAGTTGTGTGTTTTGTGTGTAACTGATTTTAACTATGCATGGTTGTGTGTTTTTTGTGTAACTCTGATTTCTCTGTGTGTGGTTGTGTGTTTGTTGTGTAACTCTGATTTCACTGTTTTGTGTGTTTGTTGTGTGATTCCCAGATCGTGACGTCGGCCTCCATCGACCTCCAGGACTACACCTACTACTTTGTGGCGGCGCCCTGGCTGTCCGTGAAGCTGCTGCGCCTGCTGCAGTGCTACCCTCCTCCTGGTACCCATGGTTACACATAATTTATCCCCCTCCCCCGCTACCCATGGTTACACATCATTTAACCCCATCCCCCTGGTACCCATGGTTACACATAATCTAACCCCCTCCCCTGTACCCATGGTTACACATCATTTAATCCCTCCCCCTGGTACCCACGGTTACACATCATTTAACCCCCTCCCCCTGGTACCTATGGTTACACATCATTTAACCCCCTCCCATGGTACCCATGGTTACTCAATCATTGAACCCCCTCCCCCTGGTACCCATAGTTACACATCATTTATCCCACTCCCACCAAGGTACCCATGGTTACACATCATTTAACCCAGCCTGACAGAACAACTGGCCCTAACCAGTCTACAGACAACTAGGGTTCATATTTTTATTTGTTGTATTTTTTAAAGGTCCCATGGCGTGCTACTTCATGCATGCTTTAATAAAGATATTAGTAGGCCCCTAATACAGTATTTGAAGATGTTCCCGAAATTCAGCCGTGGTACAGAATTACAGCCACGACGAGCCAGTCGCACATTGAGCTCTCCCCAAACGCGCCGTTTCGGTGTCTGTAGCTTTAATGCAAATGAGGAGGAGAGAGGCGGGTCAAGGAGGAGGGTGGGGGTGTGGCCCTGAGCAGCTTGCGGCCACGGGTACTATGCGCTCTGTTTATAGTGGATGTATCGCAATGGCGAGGCGCACAAAGCCTCTAGTTATCTATATCATATGATATGTACAGGGTGTCCGCGGAGGTCTTAAAAGTCTTAAAAAGTCTTAAATTCATTTTTCTAAATTTAAGGACTTAAAAAGTCTTAAATTCGTCAAAAATGTCATATGCTGGTCTTAAATTTATAACTCGGAGGTCTTAAATTTGTCGGGGCAGGGTTATTTAATTTTTTTTTTTTCTCGCGGGACTTTTCGGGAAGGAGATGTACGAGGGGCTACTTTCTTGCTAGCTGCATATATAAACGGATGTCTGCGCGCTTGCTAGCTAGTCTGCAACAATGGGTAAATGCAAGTTCAACGTCAGTTGGCTGGAAGACGTCCGAGGTTGGCTAGCGTCCGTTGCCAACCCAGAACAGGCCAGATGCATTCCGTGCAAAAGTAGCCTACATTCAAGCTCGGCACCATGGGGATTAAGGCTGTCGTCAGCCATATGCAGAGCCAAAAACATAAAACCTCTGCCAGGAGCCACACACAGACCCCAGCCATTTCTACGTTTTGCATCTCTGCCCCGGCGCTACCGCCGCAGACGGTCCGCGCTGCTAGCACTGACCTGAGGGCAGCATTTGGTGCGACACCAACACTGAAAGCGGAGGTGTTGTGGATTCTAAACACAGTGGTCAAGCACCAGTCCTAAAACTCGAATGAGGGGATAGGAGATCTCTTTGGTTTGATGTTCCCTGACTCTCAAATCGCGAGCACCTTTACTGCTGGAAGGGACAAAACGGCGTATATAACTCGCTTCGGACCAGTGCCTTTCATCCGAAACGAGCGAATCTGCAGCGTCAACAAGGCTGATTTTGTTTTGATATTTGAGACGTTGAACCACGCCACTAAAAGCAAGCAACTTGACGTGCACGTCCGATATTGGGTCGGAGATCGAGTGCATTCCCGGTACTTGGGCTCGCAATTCATGGGGCCCCACATATATGGGGGTAAAAGGGATGATGATACATAATATTTTTTAGACAATATGCAGAATCTTTTCACTTACTAATTAACACGGTCGGCTATTTTGCCAGCACGCCACCCTAGCCATATTATGGGCAACCGTGTTCCCCTTGGCTGTGATTTGAACTTTGAATTCCTCGTAGGAGTTCATAATAATACATTGCTCGCTTTGGATGAAATACACCGCTCTTGCGCGATTTATTTTGCATAAGGGTGAGTCAAATGACGCGAGAAACGCCCCTTTTATGTGAACGCGCATTGAACCTAAAGCGGAAAACCTGGTTCAACTAATTGAATCTAAAGTGAGCGTCGTGGTACCATTTAACTGTGATTGCGAGTTGCGGCTCTGTCGAGCCAGGTTTTCCCAAGAAAGCCTGGGTATGTTCAACGAGGTTTGTGGTATAGCCTACCCCCCAGGTCTTACAGAAGGCATTTATTTAATGGTGAAAATATTATTAATCAGTGGCGTAAATATCGACGGTGCAACCGTTGCAGCTGCCCGGGGGCCCAGACGCTGTCACCCCCCTCTCAACAACTTACAACTTGGGTGCACTATAAATACGTGCTGGGGCACCCAAATTAAAAATTTAGGCGCACCAGTGCACCCAAGGAAAGAGTTAGTCTGGAGCCCTGGAGTATCACTTTATGTTCAATAAACAGACAGAAAGTAAACTTGAATGAGTCTCATTGAGTGACCATGCTATGCTTGGGTTGTAATACAGCGGGATCCCCCCCACCATCGCGGGTTTAAGGTCTTAAATTTCATTCAAGGTGGTATTAAAAAGGTCTTAAAAAGTCTTAAATTTGACTTGCTGAAACCTGCAGATACCCTGATGTATAATCACGGCCAAAAGCTGTGTGCGCTTCCAGACGATATTATGATTCTCAAACGACTGTCGGGTTCTCCGACGTCTCTGGTTCTTCCACGTCCACATCAATCTGAAGTAGACTGAACCACGACATGGAGGAAAAAGGGATTGTTGCCCGCGATTGTTGACGCGGTTGTCTCCCACCGGAGCCTCACCGCCTCAGCAGCGGACAGCGCCGAGGCGGTGGTCCCTCGGCAGCGGGCAGCGGGACTCAAGCGGGAGACAATCCCTTTCTCCTCCATGTCGGTGTTCATGTATTTCAGGAATTCAAAGCCAAAGTTCCTTTCCCCAAATTCCTTCTCAACCATGGCTGAGATAACCCCCACTACGAGTCTCGTTGTGGAGATACCAGAGACGAGAGTCTGACGTTTTATGCTCCATTAACACCAACAGCAGAACTATTATCCAACAAGGCAGATTCAACAGAATATCCTGACTGTGTTAAATATGTAAACATGTAAATATGTAATAATTGTGTAACATAAATATGTAAATGATTAACTGACTAAAAATTGTAAGTACATTTCTAGCAAATTAACTCCAATATAAATTATATTAATTTATTCTACAACTTTCAAATATTTAACTTCTAAACCTTACGTTATTATGGATTATTACACGGCTCTTCCCAATGCTGTAGACTGCTCCATTCACTTGCATGGGCCTTCCCAACGTTCAGCTGTCAATTATTTTTGTTTATGCTCCGTTCACTTGCATGGGCACTTCACAACTTCCGGCGGTGAATTATATTTGATAAATCACCAATGCCCAGTATAATTGACCGCTGTCAAGGTAAACAAACAGATTTTTTGCCGTTTGCCATTTTAATCTAGATTAATCTAGATTAAAAACATTAATCTATGCCCACCACTACAAATAATACATATTATCACAGCCAAAAGCTGTGTGCGCCTCCAGACGATATTATGAATCACAAACGACTGCGTTGGGTTCTCCGACGTCTCTGGTACTTCCACTTCCAGATCAATCTGAAGTCGACTGAACCGCTCGCTGCCGGCTGCCCGCTGCCGGCTGCCTGCTGCCGGGCGGTGGTGCCTCGTGGCGGTGGTGCCTCATGGCGGTGGTGCCTCGTGGCGGTGGTGCCTCGGGGCAGCGGGCGGCAGGCAGCGGGGCTTCGGCGGGAGACAATCCCTTTCTCCTCCATGTCGCAGTTCATTTACTTCAGGGAGTCAAAGCCAAAGTTCCTTTCCCCCAATTCCTTCTCAACTATGGCTGAGATTACCCCAACTACAGTCTTGTTGTCGAAATACCAGAGACGTCATAGAACCGACTTGTTATGCGCCATAATACCAACAGCAGAACGGTTATCCAAATGTACAACACTTGCGTTACAGTGTGTGTAATCACACACACACACGCACATGTGTGTGTGTGTGTGTGTGAGACAATGAGCATAGCAGTTCATGAGACAATGAGCATAGCTCATTGTCTCATTGGCGGGCCAAATTCTCTAGGCGGGCAAGGCAGAGAAAGGGGAGGTAGCTTGGCCCCTTATACAGTAATGACATATGGGGCCACATTCAAAATCAGAGTACTCTGCTTTGCCTGTTGTGAAACAGGCAAAGACAAATCAGGGAACACAGCCATCTGGATACACTCCTGAAGCAGCCATCAGGAATATTGCATTTTGGTAATGTAGGGTTTTAGGTTTCTCTGGCTGGTTTCTCGATGTATCAGAGTGAGCTGGACCGGGGTAAAGGGTGCTTCAGGCCGGTCTGTCGCTGGGCGTGGAACTTAAGTGCTGAGGCATGTGTTTCAGAGGACGGCGCGCTGCGGGGACGTCTCACCGAGTGCCTGGAGACCATCCTGAACAAGGCCCAGGAGCCGCCCAAGTCCAAGAAGGTGCAGCACTCCAACGCCAAGAATGCTGTTCTGTTTGAGGCCATCGCCCTCATCATCCACCACGACAGGTCAGTGAGGCTAGTGTACATATTCAGCTGATCATCCAACATGACAGGTCAGTGATGCACAGTCATCATCCACCACGACAGGTCAGTGATGCTCAGTGATCATCCACCACGACCGGTCAGTGATGCTCTTTACACGTACAAAGGGTTTAGTGAAACACTCTTTACATGTCCAGTTGACCTTCCAACCCACAACGGGTTAAGTGATGCCCTTCACATATCAGCTGACCAGCCAACCCATGAAGGGTTCAGTGACGCACGCTTTACATCTTCAGCTGACCTGCCATAACAGGAAGGGTTTAGGTGAAACACACATTGCGTATAATTTAAGTCATCGGGATGATTAGTTTCATATAAAATACTTGAGCTTATTGTGAACCATTTCGCTTCAGTGGTGAAGCCAAGTGTTAAGACAACAGAGTGACCCACTCTGTTGTCTTCACTGTCCTACACCACTGGAGCCTCCAGGATGAGCGGGCCTCCCCCTGAGTGACGCCTCCTCTCCCCGTCCCACCAGTGAGCCCACTCTGCTGGTGCGCGCCTGTAACCAGCTGGGCCAGTTCCTGCAGCACCGCGAGACCAACCTGCGCTACCTGGCACTGGAGAGCATGTGCACCCTAGCCAGCTCTGAGTTCTCCCACGAGGCCGTCAAGACCCACATCGAGACCGTCATCAACGCTCTGAAGGTGAGTCCAGACTCTGAGAGAGACCGTCATCAAGGTGAGACAAGACTCCAAACCAAGCCTGCCAAACGCTGTTGATTTAGATTTGATTGGCAGATTCAAGGGACAACACCTGAACTAATTTCAGCAGAACCTGGTCCTGTGGTTTGATTTAAAGTTGAGAGTGTGTTCTTGAAATGACCGGAAGTGTGAGAGAGCTTCCTCTGCTGTGAGTGGTGTGTGAAGATGAGTCGTGCTCGGAGGTTAACGCCCCCCCCCCCCCCCCCCCCAGACGGAGCGAGACGTGAGCGTGAGGCAGCGGGCGGTGGACCTCCTCTATGCCATGTGCGACCGCAGCAACGCCAAGCAGATCGTGGCCGAGATGCTGAGCTACCTGGAGACCGCCGACTACTCCATCAGAGAGGAGATTGTGAGTCTCCACCAGGGAACGGGAGCTGGGCCCAAAGTGTTACCCATGTTTCTGTTTTAGTTCTGTATTCCCCCTTTTTTGTGCCAAAGGGAAACAAAGAAACCTTAAAGGTTGTATCAGCGATATTGGGTGATGTAACTCCTGTTGGTATTTGAAGCGAGTTCCCAAACAAACAGGGCCAGCTCGCCCCTCCCTTCCGTGTTTCGTGCATCCAGTAAAAACGATCATGATCACTGCGCAAAGCCCCACAACACCCACCCCTTGTCGGTGATTGGTTGGAATACTATTTATCTTGGTTTTGAGTGGTTGGTAGTACCATTTGTTTTTGTGTACGATCTCACAGGCTGCATACAGAAAAGCGTTCTTTTGACGGCCTGCTTATGGGGCAGGCAGCTAGCGGATTGTGAGAAAAGATCAGATGAATGTGATAATTTTGGTTTCGGCCTAGAATTGCTGATACAACCTTTAATTATATAAAGAGCTTTTCTGGCTTTGAATGATCACTAATGTAATCATACTAATGCATGAAACAACCTTTAGTGTAACCTCCTTTCACATCACTAAGATTTTAGTTATGTAAACGGTTTCAAAACTTATGCGACACCACAGTTGCACAGCGGCCTCAGCCTTCACTGGATGTCATCTTATCCGCCAAAAAGCAAATGGTGTTAACAAGGCCAATGTCGGCCCATACCGATGTTCAGCCCGATGCGCATCCCCACTTTGAAAGATGCAGCTGTTGGTTGCTAGGACACCGCTCCCATGGTAACCCTGCGCTCCTAACTGGCGCTCCCTCCCAGGTGCTGAAAGTGGCGGTGCTGGCGGAGAAGTACGCGGTGGACTACACCTGGTACGTGGACACCATCCTGAACCTGATCCGCGTGGCGGGCGACCAGGTCAGCGAGGAGGTGTGGTACCGCGTCATCCAGATCGTCATCAACCGCGACGACGTGCAGGGCTACGCCGCCAAGACCGTCTTCGAGGTGAGTGGGGGGGGGGGGGGGGGGGCTACAGGATCTGGGGGACATTTTTGAGATCTCTTGGGGGAGTTGACGTTTACATGCATTTATCCAAAGTGACTTACAACAAGTACATTGGAGAAACAATGGACACGGCTATAGTTATTTCTTCTTGTGTTTCTTGTTTCTCGTTATTTGATAGTTATTATCAGTTGCCTGGCTGGCCCATTACATGGGTGTCTCTTTATTTACCATGATTCTGTTCTGACCCTTATCTAGGAGCACTCAAAAATAGTGCGGGGGTGGTTTACCACGATTGACCAAACTACTACTTATCTGCGTAGCGTTTAGCAGCACTCTGAGTGCGCTGGCCTCCATCTCCTCTGGCCTCCATTTGTACTGTCTCCCAGAAGGAGTCTCATACGTTGTCCGTACACGTTGTGGTGACGCCTGTTGTGGTGACGCCTGTTGTGGTGACGCCTGTTGTGGTGACGCCTGTTGTGGTGACGCCTGTTGTCGTGGTGATGCTTGTTGTCGTCTCCCTTGTGCTCCCAGGCGCTCCAGGCCCCGGCGTGTCACGAGAACCTGGTGAAGGTGGGAGGCTACATCCTGGGGGAGTTTGGCAACCTCATCGCCGGTGACTCACGCTCCAGGTGCCTAGTTCTCCCACACTACTGCGGTGTCCTCTTTAGTGTTATTAACTTCATGGAAGTTAAGAAAGACGTTAGATCCAGAGGGTTCTATTTGGAAGACCACACCCTACCTGCCATTGCATAGGAGTGGCCCACCGTCCTAACGCTTTTCTAACCAATGGCCACTCAAAGCACTTTACAATATAGCCCAACATCAGCCATTGATGCACACATTCACACACCAACGGTGGTGTCAGCCAATGACAGGTGACAGCCAGCTCGTCAGGAGCAGTCAGGGTGAGGTGTCTCGCTCAGGGACACCTCGACACTCAGCTAGGAGGAGGGCGGGTCAAACTATCAACCCTCAGGTTACCAGCCAACTCGCTCCACCTCCTGAGCCCCATGCTGCCCACCGCCCATGGTCTTTGTGACGGTATGGCTACGGTACCGGTCCAGGTTCTGTGGAGGTCCTGGTCCCCTGATCTGCTCCGTGTTTGACCGACGGCCCCCTCCCTCCCTCCCTCCAGTCCGCTGGTCCAGTTCAAGCTCCTCCACTCCAAGTTCCACCTGTGCTCGGTGCCCACGCGGGCCCTGCTGCTGTCGGCCTACATCAAGTTCATCAACCTGTTCCCCGAGGTGAAGGCCACCATCCAGGAGGTGCTGCGCTCCGACAGCCAGCTGCGCAACGCCGACGTGGAGCTGCAGCAGCGCGCCGTGGAGTACCTCCGGCTCAGCACCATCGCCAGCACCGACATACTGGTGGGTACTGGGAGACATACTGGGGGACATACTGGGGGACATACTGGGGGACATACTGGGGGACATACTGGGAGACATACTGGGGGACATACTGGGAGACATACTGGTGGAGTACCTCCGTCTGAGCACCATCGCCAGCACCTACATATTGGTGGGTACTGGGAGACCTACTGGTGGGTACTGGGACATACTGGTGGAGCATCAACGGCTCAGTACCATCGCCAGCACCGACATACTGCTGGTTACTGGGGGACATACTGGGAGACATACTGGTGGATACTGGGAGACCAGTAAGGGAGACATACTGGTGGGTACTGGGAAACATACTGCTGGGTACTGGGGGACATACTGGGAGACATACTGGTGGATACTGGGAGACCAGTAAGGGAGAGATACTGGTGGGTACTGGGAAACATACTGCTGGGTACTGGGGGACATACTGGGAGACATACTGGTGGATACTGGGAGACCAGTAAGGGAGACATACTGGTGGGTACTGGGAAACGTACTGGGGGACATACTGGGAGACATACTGGTGGAGTACCTCCGTCTGAGCACCATCGCCAGCACCTACATATTGGTGGGTACTGGGAGACCTACTGGTGGGTACTGGGACATACTGGTGGAGCATCAACGGCTCAGTACCATCGCCAGCACCGACATACTGCTGGTTACTGGGGGACATACTGGGAGACATACTGGTGGATACTGGGAGACCAGTAAGGGAGACATACTGGTGGGTACTGGGAAACATACTGCTGGGTACTGGGGGACATACTGGGAGACATACTGGTGGATACTGGGAGACCAGTAAGGGAGAGATACTGGTGGGTACTGGGAAACATACTGCTGGGTACTGGGGGACATACTGGGAGACATACTGGTGGATACTGGGAGACCAGTAAGGGAGACATACTGGTGGGTACTGGGAAACGTACTGGGGGACATACTGGGAGACATACTGGTGGGTACTGGGAGACCAGTAAGGGAGACATACTGGTGGGTACTGGGAGACATACTGGTGGGTACTGGGAGACGTGCTGGTGGGTACTGGGAGACGTACTGGTGGGAAATCAGTGATAAGGTTGGAGTACCTCCGGCTGAGCACTATCGCCAGCACCGACATACTGGTGGGTCCTGGGAGACATACGGGTGGGTACTGGGGGACATAGTGGGAGACATACTGGGAGACAAACTGGTGGGTACTGGGAGACCAGTTTGGGAGACATCACGGTGGTGGCTGGGAGACCACAGAGCAGGGGGTCAGACTGGTGCGAATGGGGCACCAGAGGTACTGGTGACAGTCTGGTGTGGTAGTGGTGCACCAGTTATATGAGTTCCACCGGTCAGGCACTGTGGTTTATAATAATACCTCCATGCTCCACTCTGTCTCTGTGCTCTCCCAGCGCCCCCCTGTGGTCTAAGCAGCACCAGACGTCCGTGTTAATCCCAGGGAGATCTACTGATGGTCCAGATAACGATTTTAGGCTCGGAGGGAAAGTAGACTCAGCTGGAGGAACAGGAGGAGATCAATACGCTGACGTTATAGAGATTGAAATGGATCGAGCCCTCAACACTCACCTCACTGGAGGTGAAAGATCTCTGGCCTCCGTCCCTGTAACGTCTGTCTCCCCCCCCCCCCCCCCAAGGCCACGGTGCTGGAGGAGATGCCCCCCTTCCCCGAGAGGGAGTCGTCCATCCTGACCAAGCTGAAGAGGAGGAAGGGCCCGGGGAACCAGCCCGGCGCAGAGGAGGCGCGGCAGGAGAGGGAGAGGGAGAGGGAGCGCAGCCTGAACGGGAGCGCCGAGCACAGGGAGGGCGGGGCCGCTGCCGCCGCCAAGGTAACCACTAATACTAAGATACACAATGAGTACACGCATGTGTAACAACTCCTCAAACACTCCAACCCTCTCAGGGACGCACTCAGGGATTGAGTTGTTTATCTTGACCTGGGGTCAGTCTGGTGCATACAGAGGGTCTTATTGTACCGCCGGACTGAGTCCTCAAAACACACAAAGGAAAACCTTTCATTCTCTTTTTCTGGTTGCATTTCTGTAGCATTTCCTTTGACTTCATCTCTGCTTTCTTCTGTCTCTCTCTCTCTCCCCGTCTGTCTGACTGTCTGTCTGCCTCTTAATGTCTGTCTGTCTGTCTGTCTCTCTCTCTCCCTCTCCCTCTCCCTCTCCCTCTCCCTCTTCTCCGTTTCTCTCAATCGGTCTCTCTCCTCTCTCTTTCCACTGTCATCCCTTATCGTCTGTCATCCCTATCTGCCCGGTGTTCTCCTTCCACCCTGCCCCTCCTCCAGTCATCTCCATCGGTGGACGTTCTCTCTGTGGCCGCCCTGCCCACCAACAGGCCCCGCCCTGTCTCCTCCGTCTCCCTCATGCAGACTCCTTTCCTTGCGTCCTGCGCTGCTCCTAGCAGCCTCTCCGCTGGACCCATGGTACACCTGCTGCTGCTGCTTGCTGCTGTGCACCTCAAGGGCCACTCAACCCTGAAACGCTCCCTTCTAGTTCTAACGTAGTCTTTATCTTATGATTGTCAGCGTAGTAATCTATACCACTTCATCACTGTCACTGAAATAAGTCCCCAAAGCACGATGAGGCGTCCACTCTGCTGTGGTTGACTGTGGCGTCCCAGGCTCTGTGACCAGTGGCTACAAGAGGACACACCCTTCCTCCCAGTATGGAATCCCAGTCTCAGGCCAATTGGATGTTTGATGTGAAGCATCATCCACACTCCACTCTGCCTCTACCCCACATCACCACGCTAGGCCCCGCCTCCCCTCCCCTCCCCTCCTCTCAGCCCCTGAACAGAGCTCTGTCTGCTGTGTTCTCTGTGTCTGCTGTGTTTGTATGTGATGGAGCTTCAACCACTTGATCTGGGACTAAACACCAATGTCTTCCTTGTAAGAGTCCTCTATGTTGTGTTCTTGTTTTAACTTGATCTTCAAGTTGGTGTATAATGTAACCCCAACCTCCTCCATCCTCCTCCTCCTCCTCCTCCTCCTCCTCCTCCTCCTCCTCCTCCTCTTCCTCCTCCTCCTCCTCTTCCTCCTCCTCCTCCTCCTCCATCCTCCTCCTCCTCCTCCTCCTCCTCTTCCTCCTCCTCCTCCTCCTCCTCCTCCTCCTCTTCCTCCTCCTCCTCCTCCTCCATCCTCCTCCTCCCTCCATCAACCTCCTCCTCGTCCTCCTCTCCCAGACCTCCCTCTACCCCTCGGCCGACCTGCTTGGTCCCACAGGCCCGCCCCCGTCCACGGGAGGCAGCCTATTGGTGGATGTGTTCTCTGACAGCCTCCAGGCTGGCCCCGCCCCCCTGGACCTGGCCCCTCCCAACACGGCCGCGTCAGAGGACAACTTCTCACGGTGAGGAAGCACATCACTGGTTCTACTGGGACTGTTCATGCTGTTATTATGAATAAGAAAAGTATTATATTATTCATATTAATAATACTTTTGTTGTTGCATTGTAAATTATTCAAAAATATTAATATTATTAATTATATTATCAATTGTTAATATTATTATTATTATTATTATTATTATTATTATTATTATTATTACCACTACAATTACAATTATTGTAATCATCATCATTCCTCCATGATTGGTGGTCCTCCTCTCCTCCCACTGAAGGTGTCTAAATAACTCTTTATTGATCTCTGCAGGTTCATCTGCAAGAACAACGGTGTTCTCTTTGAGAACCAGCTGCTGCAGATCGGACTGAAGTCTGAGTACAGACAGAACCTGGGTAGGGCCTCTTGACCTGAAACCACTCGACCTGAAGTATCAAGGATTTATTAGTAATGAATTATTAATATTAATCTAAATGTTGTCTCTCCTAGGGCGCATTTATGTGTTCTTTGGCAACAAGACGTCCACCCAGTTCCTGGACTTCAGCTCCACGGTCAACTGCCCGGACCTCCTCAAGACCAATATCCTCCAGCCCCCCAGGCCTGCTGCTCAGTGCCGACCCTCAGTACTGACCCTCAGTACTGAGCACTGATGCTGCTAGAGAGGGCTTTCTACTGTGGTTAGACACTTTACCATGGGGATGGGACACTGGTGGGACCCGGTTAGTGACCCTGGTTAGACCCGGTTAGTGATCCAGGTTAGTCTCTTTAGCAGGGGGACATGACCCTGGTGGGACCCGGTTAGTGTCCTTAACCACCCGTCCACAGCTCAACGTCCACACCAAGCCCGCTGACCCCACCATCGACGCCGGCGCTCAGCTGCAGCAGATCCTCAACATCGAGTGTCTGGAGGACTTCACCCCCGCCCCGGTGCTGGACATCCAGTTCAGGTGAGACCCCCCCCCCCACCCCCCGGTGATGGACACCCAGTTCAGGTGAGACCCCCCCCACCCCCCGGTGCTGGACATCCAGTTCCGGTGAGACCCCCCCCCACCCCCCGGTGCTGGACATCCAGTTCAGGGGAGACCCCCCCCCCCACCCCCCGGTGCTGGACATCCAGTTCAGGTGAGACCCCCCCCACCCCCCGGTGCTGGACATCCAGTTCAGGTAAGACCCCCCCCCCACCCCCCGGTGATGGACATCCAGTTCAGGTGAGACCCCCCCCCCACCCCCCCCCCCCCGGTGCTAGACATCCAGTTCAGGTGAGACCCCACCCCCCGGTGCTGGACATCCAGTTCAGGTTAGGGTCCAGACCACAGGGGGTCCAGACATCAGGGGTTCCCTATGAAGGCTCTGTTAGTCTGAATGCTCTGTCTGTGTGAAGGCTCTGTCTGTGTGAAGGCTCTGTCTGTCTGAGTGAAGGCTCTGTCTGTGTGAAGGCTCTGTCTGTCTGAGTGAAGGCTCTGTCTGTCTGTGTGAAGGCTCTGTCTGAGTGAAGGCTCTGTCTGTCTGTGTGAAGGCTCTGTCTGAGTGAAGGCTCTGTGTGTCTGTGTGAAGGCTCTGTGTGTCTGTGTGAAGGCTCTGTCTGTCTGTGTGAAGGCTCTGTCTGAGTGAAGGCTCTGTCTGAGTGAAGGCTCTGTCTGTCTGAGTGAAGGCTCTGTCTGTCTGAGTGAAGGCTCTGTCTGTCTGTGTGAAGGCTCTGTCTGAGTGAAGGCTCTGTCTGTCTGTGTGAAGGCTCTGTCTGTCTGTGTGAAGGCTCTGTCTGTCTGTGTGAAGGCTCTGTCTGTCTGTGTGAAGGCTCTGTCTGTCTGTGTGAAGGCTCTGTCTGTCTGAGTGAAGGCTCGGTCTGAGTGAAGGCTCTGTCTGGGTCTCCAGGTACGGAGGCACCCTGCAGAACTTCGGTGTGAAGCTCCCGGTGATGCTCAACAAGTTCTTCCAGCCCACGGAGATGGAGGCGCAGGACTTCTTCCAGCGCTGGAAGCAGCTGGGAGCGTGAGTTGGTTTAAGACAGTTAATAATATAGCTTCTGGTAGTAGATAGTGAGTTAATAATATTTAGGTGTGTTTTTAATATCCGGCTGTGTTGTGTTTCTCCTCAGGCCGCAGCAGGAGGTGCAGAAGATCTTCAAAGCGAAACACCCGATGGACACGGAGGTCACCAAAGCCAAGGTGGGTCACACACCACTGCCGCTCATCACTCTGTCTCCCCCATACGGGGTACAAATGATAACCTGAACAGGGCTGCCTGGAGCTCCGAGCTCAGCTTTATGAGCGCTGGTCAGCCGAGGCCGGCTGCTGTTCCCTCTGCCAACATCTGACCTGGACGGTGTGGCTCAGTCACCGGATGGTGTAGTTCTCCTGAGTCACCAGGAGGTGTCGTTGTGTTACGTTGTCGTGTTTCAGATCATGGGGTTTGGCACCGCTCTGCTGGATGGCGTGGACCCAAACCCCACCAACTTCGTGGGGGCCGGCGTGATCCACACCAAGAACACCCAAGTGGGCTGTCTGCTCCGACTGGAGCCCAACACACAGGCCCAGGTACACACACTCACACAAACATACAGGTACACACACAGGCCCACACGCATTCACTGACCAACACAGGCCAAGGTAGACACACGCACACTCACTTGTATGCACTTAAAGGATTCGTCCACTTTTTGGGCTTCATCTTCATCGTTGAATGCATTTATTGAACGTCCCTTTGGACAAAAGCTTTTTAATTGAAGTCTGACTGATGTGGTTTGTCCCTCTCACGCTCTGTCCCTCTCTCACTGTCTCTCACTCTCTCCCATGCTGCAGATGTACCGTCTCACTCTGCGCACCAGCAGAGACACCGTGTCCCAGAGGCTCAGCGACCTGCTGTCTGAACAGTTTTAATCTCAACCCTTCACACACACACACACACACACACCCCTCCCCCTCATGTTACACAATACTTTTTGTCTCTGCGTCTCACTTGGATTAGATTGGAACTGATGTACAGTGTAAATTCTTTTTTTTATATATTTTACTTATTATAAATGTATATGAAATGTTTATCTTTTTTGTTTCTTAACAAACCCCTCTACTAACTTCACTGCTTCTGTCTGTCATGGACTGTGATTGGTTGTTCTCGGCGTGTGCCTGGTGAGGCGATGACGTTACTACATCCCCCCTGGTGCCGTAGCGCTGACACTACTCTCGGGCTCCTCTCTTAACGTGGTTGAATAACGACTGTAAACTAAAGTCCTGTTTGCATACTTATCATCTCTCAAGACCTGTAATGTCCTCAGTGTCACTTTGCACGGCCGTGGTTTGACGTTGCTGATCAGTGAGAGAACGTGGTACTGAGAACCAGCATCAGGACTACAGTAGCCATCCCCCCAACCCCAACCCACACACCACTGCCTGGCCACATGGTGCCTTCAGAGATGGCTGTTTGTAGAGTGAATGCCAACTTTGTAAGATTGTTGCCAAATATAGCTGATTGTCACTTTTAATGTGTGTCGTTTTACTTTGCTCGCAAACACAATCCATACTTTGTCTCATTCTTAGTACTTGATGTCAATATTGCAAAATGTGTCGCAATGACAGTATTTATCCATTAGGAGGTGCAATTTGCTTTATATTAGGTCTGTTATCTGGTGCCCTGAAACAAATGATGAAAAAGTATTGCACATTTCATTCTATAATAAAATTTATTTTGGCTCACATACTCACACAAAAGGCCCGTCCTTCCCAGTAAAGTGTCGGACAATCTACCCAGGGGAGAATAATGAAAAACCAGTCCGATGCAACGTTTAATTTAAGCAGTTTTAATAAATATGTGTAGTTCGAGGTTAGCATAATAGATAATTATATTGATATAAAGTGAATTTACATGGCTATACAGTGAACATATTATGGTCTCATGCTAAACAAGAAAACAGTTTTCAGACAGAAGAGGCGATGTGTGGGACAGCTAATCAAACATCAGCGCATAGTCCGTCAAACAGTAGATTCAACTCCAGACCTTCAGAGAGCTGGGGACATGAGTATATATGGAAAGATCATGGCTCAGCCCCAGCTCTGTGCTACAGACAGACTAACATCTAAGCACCAAGCTGTGGAGATATGACGATAGCGATCATCCAGGATGAACCATCACACTGTCTTAGTCATATCTGCATTTTCAGATGCAGCAGTTTACTGGTTCAACCCGCTGATGACATTAGTATTCCACAGAGAACCACACTGTACATCAGGCTGATCTACACCAACGTGAACCCAAGTTCAGGCCTATTCTGTCCTAAACAAGAAACTCTTAAATTGCATACTGGATAAGTGATGGATTAATATGGTTAACATTAGAACGCCCCTAAGAGCTAAAGGCAGCTTTACTTTATCTAGTGTCATAAAGAAAATCAAGGTGAAATCCTCAAACCAGATGGTTTATTAAAAACTAGTATGGATAAAACCAAAAATAACTCATTTGACAACCAAACTTCCTTCCAACGAGTGCAATATTAATTGGTATGAAGTATAGACAAGTTTATTTCCAATCGTATGCTAAATATATTCACAGTAATATAAGAATAACAAAAGTCCTGCAAAATAAAGAAAACTAAGGCCTGCTAACACCGAAAAGAGTCCTGTCTCACACGGGACCTCCTACAGTCCACCCTGGACCTCCACAGGCCCCACCACCGCGCTTACCATGTGAGTTGCATCGTTAGCCTCTACGTGTGTGTGCGTATGTGTGTGTGTGTGTGTGTGTGGGTGGGGGGCTGGTCTAGGTAGCAAAGCCTGACAGAACAGTGTCTCCTGGTTCCCCCAGACCGGGCCGCACCCCTCCCCCAGTCTCAGATCCCCCCCCGCGGTGTCCTGTTCAGAGTTCAGAGCGCCAATGCTCCAGTTGTGTGTCGGTCCGTCCCGCTCACCCCCCCGCCCCGTCACAGCGTGGAGTAGAAGAGGATGTAGGCGGCGGAGGACTTGACGTGGGAGGTTGAGATCTCCGACACCTCGTGGTCGTCGAACTTGTACCAGCGCTGCTTTAGGGCGTTCTTACAGTAGGCGGTGTAGTGGCCCCCGTCCAGACCCCCGTAGTGGTTCTGGGGGGAGGGAGAGAGAGGGGTGATGAGGAACTAGACCCCTTTGGTCTACACCTGCTTTTAAACAGTATAATGGTCCGGCGACCCACTGGTTTACATTATACTGACCAGATAAAACACACCGTTTTATCTATAAATGTATTTTATTAATTAATTGTGGTGTTCCGCAAGAGTCAGCTATCGGTCCCTTGCGCTTTGCATTCTACAGCGAGGTGACCGGTGGTTCAGAGATCATCTTGATTGAATCAGACGCTGAACGTTTCTAACATATTGGAGCACAGTGAAGGGTTCTACTCACAGACACCCCGTAGAGGCAATACTTCTTAAGGTTCTGTCGGGGGGCGATGACGTATTGTGATAGGTCCAGGCCCTCCAGGGGGAAGTCCACGGTCGTTTGGAGCTTCTGCTTCCAGCGGCCCTCGTAGGAGAATCTGAGCATGCAAGAAACAAGGAAACAAAACTTAATCAGGAACAATGTTTGGTTCAAGCTAACAACAACCAAATGATTGTTCAATATGAAAAAATACTAAACATATCAGTAACTATGATTACAACCCAACGCAGGAAGTTGGTAATGCATTAGTATCCATATAATATGTACTTTACAGTCGTGAATTCCGGTAATCTGTCTGTGTGCAGCAGTCAATACCTAATGGGAAGCATCTTTCCGTAGTCATTCATTCCCCTCCATTTAGAAAGCCCTGACTCTGTAATTGCAGTCAGCAACTGTGGTCGTCTGGTCTGGCTGGGACTCCTACAGACTTAGGAAACCAACGAGAGAGGTCTGACATACCGTTTGAGATGCACCAGCACGATGGGCGGGACCTTCCAGATCTCCAGCTTCTTGGTGGAGTCCCGGTGGGCCTTGCAGTGTCGGCAGAACACCTTGTTGTTGTCCGTCAGTCGCTCCTCCTTGGAGAACAGCCGCAGGCAGTCCTGTTCCATCGCAGCAAACACAGAGGAAATACATTTAGAGTGGACTGCACTGACTCTAGATCGGTCTGCATGGTCTCTGTGACTGCATGTGTTCTTGTGTCAGTACTGCAGCCCGGACACAGGGTTTCAGTACTGCAGCCAGGAAACATACGTTCTGGGTGTCCGTAGTGCAGGCCGGACACACTTCGTCTCTGTGACCATGTGTGTTCTGGTGTCAGTAGTTAGTTCTGGGTGTCAGTACTGCAGCCTTTACCTGCAGGGAGCACTTGCTGGTGGAGGCGAGCGGCAGCGACAAGTACATGAAGGTCTCGAAGGTGCGGGACTTGCGGTGGCAGGTGAGGCACTGCACGGTGGACTTGAACTGGCCCTGGAACAGCGCCACGATGATGGACTCGTTCAGCAGCTTGTGTTTGCTCCAGGCCAGGTCCGCAGCCTTCTGGTCGTCCAGGTGGTCGTTCTCCTCCTCCTTGTAGCGCTTCCTGTTGTCCGCCTGAAAGAGGGAAAACCACACGGGAATACCATCAACAACGAAAACCACACAGGAATACCATCAACCCAACGAAAATCATACAGGAATACCATCATTACAAAAAGAACCATACGGGAATACCATCAATACAACGAAAACCATCAACACAATGAAAACCATTTGGGAATACCATAAACACAACAACCTGGTGTCGTCCTGTGATTGGGAAAACACTCCACCCCCACCAGGCAGTCTCTTCCCTACACTGTTGTCTCTAAGGCGGTTTGAGTTCTTCTTAGTTAGTTGCCTGCCCTGTTAAGGCCTTCATTGAGGCCGTCAGACATCAGAGCCTCTTAAAGACCTTCAGATCTCTCCCTTGTTGAGATCCTCAGATACCTACCTTGTTAAGGTCTTTATGGAGGCCTTCAGACCCCTACCTTGTTGAGGTCTCCAAGACCTTTAGACCCCTACCTTGTTGGGGTCTTTAGTCCTTCAGACCACTACCTTGTTGAGGTCTCTAAGACCTTTAGACCCCAACCTTGTAGAGGTCTTCAGACCTCCAGACCCCAACCTTGTAGAGGTCTTCAGACCTCCAGAACCCTACCTTGTAGAGGTCTTCAGACCTCCAGAACCCTACCTTGTTGAGGTCTTCGTGGAGGCCGTCCATGAGGAAAAGCAGCAGCTCCTGGGAGTCCTGCTGCTCGCAGCCGGAGAACTGGTCGTTGATCTTTCCGATGGTGATCTTGAAGTCGCGGGCGCTGATGATCTTGTAGAGGCCGGACCAGAGCGCCTTCATGATCACCCCGAACTCCTCCGCCACCTCCCCCTTGTGGCCCAGGATGTTTGCCCTGGGGAGCAGGAGAGAGGGGAGAACCTTACTACAGAGCTCTGGTTTTGACACCTCTGGGTCTGACACCTCCGCCCCAAACCAACGCCCCCTCCGCCCAACCATCCGCTGCCCAACCCAATCCGGTTCTGCATTAAGCAAATACCAGGAGGGCTTTCAGAGCAGCTTCTGGGCGGAGTCTTTAGGAGAATAATAGCACGGCTGAGAGGCTCCAACAGGCTGTGATCCGGGGTGATTGAACTCAAACAATAAATTCAACTCTCTCTCTATCCATCTATCTATACGAGTCGTGATGAGGTGGGCCTCAGCCTGGCCTCCGGTACCTGTTGATGTCCTCCTGGTAGTAGTTCTATATATATATAGATCTATACTTGTTGATATCCTCCTTGTAGTAGTTCTATATCTATATCTATATCTCAGTACCTGTTGATATCCTCCTGGAAGTAGTTCTATGTATCTATACCTGTTGATGTCTTCCTGTTAGTAGTTCTATATCTCTAGATCTATTCCTGTTGATGTCTTCCTGCTAGTAGTTCTATATATCTAGATCTATACTTGTTGATATCCTCCTTGTAGTAGTTCTATATCTATATCTCAGTACCTGTTGATATCCTCCTGGAAGTAGTTCTATATATCTATACCTGTTGATGTCTTCCTGGTAGTAGTTCTATATCTCTAGATCTATTTGTGTTGATGTCTTCCTGCTAGTAGTTCTATAGCTCTAGATCTATTCCTGTTGATGTCTTCCTAGTAGTATTTGTAAATCTCTAGATATATACCTGTTGATATCCTCCTGGTAGTAGTTCTGGTTGAAGTACTCTGCCATGGCGGGGGTGTTGCACAGACACTGCATGATGGAGTTCATGTAGCAGGTGTTGCCCAGGTTACGCAGGCCGGTGAGGGAGGCTCCAACCCCCCCGAACACCGGGTTAAGGTTCCGGATCTTGGCGGCCGACGGCCGGGCGATCTCCACCTTGGCGTAGGCCTTAGTGGCCGGTCTGGAGGGGGGACAGACCGCGGTGAGGACCCACACTGTCTGTGTGTGTACTTGGTGTCTCTGTTGATGGTGGGCGTGATAGTGTGTGTGTGTGTTGACGGTGTGTGTGTGTACTTGGTGTCTCTGTTGAAGGTGGGCGTGGCGGCGGTGGCGGCGGTGTTGGCGGTGGTGGTGCTGCTCTTCTTCACCGCCTCGTCCCGGAGCTCCTGGCTGATGTCCGGCGACGAGTATGACCGCTTCAGCTTCGACTGCTCGTGCTCCGCCCCCCGGTCGGCGCCCGCATCCGGCCCGGCGCCGCGGGAGGTCCGGGGCTTGGCGGTGGGCGGGGTCGGGGGCGGGGTCTGGGGCACGGTGACCTCGGGGGGATACAGGTGCACGCGGTTGGTGGGCGAGTGGTAGTAGCGATACGTCCCCGTCACCGTGTCCAGGAACTGAAACACACGGAGAACACCAGGAACCGTGAGCGGGAACGAGAGGAACCGCTCACACCAAGACCAGACGGGGTAGAGGACGCAGGTTGAATTCTGGCTAAGAGCGTGTTGCTCGAGGGAAACGCGTCAGGCACCTTCATCCAGCCGTTAGGAAGTCCCGGAATACTCCTGCCCATCTCCTCACTCCTGGCTCTGGTCAGGGGCTCCCTCTGTGGGACACACACACACACACACACACACACACACACACACACACACACACACACACACACACACACACACACACACACACACACACACACACACACACACACACACACACACACACACACACACACACACACACACACGTCTTTAGGGAGAACTACAATAGCCCAGCGGTCTCATCTGGATGGGTCCATAACGGACGGACCTTGATCTCGTTGACGATGTGGTTTGGCGCGGGAGAGTCCAGGGACGCGCTCTTGCCGGGGGAGTCGGAGCCAAGCTCCCTCTCCCTCCTCCGCCTCACCCCTCCCAGCCCGTTCACCCTGTCCCCCCCCTCCTCCTCCTCCTCCTCCTCCTCCTTGGCGGTCTGCCTCTCCAGCCTCTTCCTGTCCAGGTGAGACTCCTCCTCCCTCCTCGCCGCCCCGCCCTCCTCCCCGTCTTTGGAGCCGGGGTCCGCCTCCTGGGGGTCCCGGTCCCCTGGGACCCGGTCCTCGCTCTGGACCGGGGGCTTCCCCGAGCGGTCGGGCATCGAGGGGCCCCCGGGATCCGCGTCCGGACCGGGGCGAGGGTCGCCCGACACACGCACGGAGGGCTTCTTGGTCCGGTCGATCTGAGGCCAGACACACACACACACACACACACACACACACACACACACACACACACACACACACACACACACACACACACACACACACACACACACACACACACACACACACACACACACACACACACACACACACACAATGTTTAAACAATGTTATAGATACTCCAAACATGTCTATACACATTCAAATATCCCGATTCTACAGCGGTTTTGTATGTAGAGTGTGCCTTGTGTGTGTATACATCTGTTGAGGGGATTTGGTGGTCTTCATCTCTGACTCTGGTATAACTGAGCATTCGGGTCGCGATCAGATGGTGATGCCAATGAGCGGTTTCCTCCTGTCCAAACAGACGAGACCTCTCCGTTGGCATGGTGATCCGACAGCCGTTTCCACACGGTGCTTTGAAGGGCGACTACGAGGGGAATGTGAATCCAGGGGTCAGATAAGAGGTCCGGTCACGATGGTCAGTAGCTCACGATGCCCCTGGGTGTGGAGGGGGTACTGAGAAGCATGTGGCCTGGTGTGAGGGGTGCTGGAGGCAGGCTCCCCAGAGTCCAGCAGGGACCTGGGGGGGGTCTGGGGAGGTCCGTATGCTGACCTGGGGGTAGGGCTGCAACAACGTATCGATAAAATCGATGCGTTGGCATCGAATTTGGTCATCGATTCGTTGAGTCGTGCGATTAATACGTCACTCGTAGGCGCGGCACTGTTTACAGCCAGCCGCCGACAGGTTGGTTCATGGTTCATGCACGCCCACAGCGAGCTTTAGTGTGAGCGACCACAGCTTGTATTTTGGTCATATCTTAACACTGGACTGTAGGCCTATATAAAAGTGTTGTACCTTCACTGTCTTCGGGTTAATAAAACTCCTTCAACTCAGTATCCCTCTAGTCCAACCGAAAACTGTCAGCTGCGGCTGCTGCAGACGGTGTGCAGACGGGCTCGGAGTTCAAAGCAGCGTTAGCAATCACACAACCGGACGGTGTAGAAAGTCCCGTCAGTTAAAAATAGTAATCCAGTTTTTAAATCCATGTTAAAATCAGCGGGACATAGAGCTAGTTAGCTTAAAAAAATGTCGCAAACAGTGTCAAATGTGATGTGTTCAGATCAGCTCAGTATTATGATTGATGTGTTCAAATGCAACACAAAAAAAAACGAAATTTGAGATTTTGGCGAAAACCTGTTTTCCCAGCAATATAAAATAGATAGTAAAGATGGAATTATGACCTGCTTAACGTCCTATCCTGAACTATGATCATCTTATCAGCAATTAAAGCAATAATCCAAGTTATATTTCAAGGAGTCTCGAAAATGGTATCAATATCAAAAAAAAATTACGATCTCCTGTCATCTGAGAGAAATTAAGATGATTTAATTTATTTTTAACCGTTAGTATTTACTAACGGTTAACCATGGACATCCCTTGTACACTGTATATATAGAAATGTATATCAAACGTTGTATGTATTTTTTTGTGTTATCCCAGTTATGTTGTCTTATTTATTTGTCATTTAATATTACTTTTAATAGTTGCGCGACGTTGGAGCAATAACCTGGTGTTTCTACACTTCAGTCAGCACTGTGAATTTGAAGGAATGTTCAGTTTTTGAATAAAGATGCGGCAATTACAAATGTTTCTTTTTCTTATCCGATTAATCTAAAAAATAATCGAACGATTAATCGATTATTAAAATAATCGTTAGTTGCAGCCCTACCTGGGGGGTGGCCTTAGCGGCCGAGACCGGAGCGGGGCTGGGGGTAGTGGTGGTGGTGGTGGGGGCCGTTGGGGGTCCTGTCTTGGCCAGGTCCGGGGGGGCGTTCTGGGAGGAGCTGGCGGGGGCGTCGGTGGAGTCCGGCAGCCGGTCTGGGAGGACGTGGGTCTCAGGGACCGCCTGCACCGGGGGTCCGACCCCGTTGACCTGGGGCGGGGCCGGGGGGGCCTGGGGCTCGGCGGCCGGCGGGGGGTCCGGCTGGGCGGGGGCCGGGGGCTTCGGGTCCTCCAGGGAGGGGTAGCTGAAGTTCACTGTTCAGGATGAAACACATCTGCTGGTTCAACTGGTGAAGGGTTAAACATCATCTTTATATCGCTATCGTTATGAGAGACTAGGCATCATCTGGGGGTTAGGATGTGGTAATATCGTGATATTTAATATGGTGATGGGGTACAGGTGTCGTCTTCATCTGGTTTTGTAGGATGCATTAAAGTAAAGTCATTCGCTGACTTTATCCAAATGTTTCCATCAGTTGCCTTTACCCACCGAGTCATTATATCCACATTACTGATCATCACTTAGCAAATATATTAATTGTGTCAATATTTTGTGAAAGCACCAATAGTCTGTTTCTAGATGATCAATATGGAGGTGTTTGGTCAGAGATACAGATATTAGATGTGGTCCCTGTGGCCTGGCCTTGGAGTCTCCGACAGAGCCGCAGTGTGGAGGACAGTCGGTGGGGCTGTGTTGGATGCTGTGGTAGGTTGGTGTGGGGATGGCTGCTGCTATGGTGTGCTGGTACCCACACTGAGGGAGCAGGCTGATGACGTCCTGTCTGGGGGGCCGTACTTTGGCCCAGGTGGTGTACATGGGGTAGAAGAGCAGCCAGTTCTCATAGCCCCCCTCCAGGACCAACGGCTCGCTGCGGATGGCGGTGATGCTGTCCCACTGGACACACACACACACACACACACACACACACACACACACACACACACACACACACGTCAAGGAGTATCCAGGTGTATATAAGTGTCGTACCCTAGTGCCCCCGTGGTGACGCTCATTAGCCGTACCTTGTAGAGGGCGTCCTTGAGGCTGCGTAGAGTGGTTCCCAGTTTGAGGTCCGGGACGGCGCTGAACCAGTCCAGCAGCACCAGGTAGTCCACAAAACCCCGCCGGCGCCATTGGTCCCGGGACGACTCCGGGAGCTTGGCCTCGATCTGGTGGACCGTGCTCCTGGATCACAGAGGACCGTCAGGAGGTGAAGTAGAGCTGTTCCGATCACATGTCTAGCTCATTAACTACACAGGCAGAGAACATCACCAACACTAAGGCGTTGTGCTGCGTTCGTTAACGGGCGGAGGTGGAAAGTCCGAATGGGAAATGCGTCATCTCCGACATGGAGGCTAACACTTAACTACAGGAATACAAATGTCTCGTTATAATTATAGATTATAAATGTAAATTTATTAGTTCTGAAACAATCTGTTAACGACAGTAAGTGAACCGGCTATACATAGCTGTCATCATAAGAGAACCATTTAATAAGAACTAGTGCTGTTAGTAGTCACAATGCTGGATGCTGTAACGGTATATACTCGGTAGTGGCCGATACTAGGGCTGGGCAATTAATCGAATTTTGATCGCGATTTTGATTTTACAGTCAGAGACACAAAATTATCATGATCGAGTTTTTTGTTTTATAGAAAGAGCCGAACAGCTGGATACATATCTGTACATTATTTTAGAATGGAACATTTTCTTTTTGACCATTTTGTGTAATTTTTAAGGCGAGATTTCAAAAAAATAAATCAAAAACGATTTTTTTGGGAGAGACATGCTGAAGAAATATTTGAATAATCATGATTTCAATATCGACCAAAATAATCGTGATTATGATTTATCCCCCATAATCGAGCAGCCCTAGCCGAAACTCAAGTTCAGGAATCGTTATCTGTATCGGGAACTGGGAAGAAATGGTATGGGAACATCTCTCCATTAAAGTGCCAGGGATGGCCACCGATGGCGTGAGAGCGGCGTGTGTCCGGTAGTCTTACCCCGGGCTGACCGCCTCCTCAGGAACGCTGATCACCGTTTGGGCAGGGACCTGGATGCGGGACTCCTCAAAGTCCTGGTGGCTGCGGGCGTCCATGACGATGAGTGTGATGGCCTGGTCCTTCATCATGTGGAACAGCTTCTCCGCCGTGATGCCCCCTGGTGGCGTTCCGGGCACTAGGGGGGGGGGGAACCAGGGCAACCAGCATCAATATAATATACTAGATTTAAAGTTAAGATATATCTTCTAAAAAAAATTAAATAAGGTTAAAGGGATTAATATAAATATATAAAGTTAAAGGGATTAATCTAATATAATAAATATATAAAGTTAGAGATGAATCTAATATAATAAATAGATAGGTTAAAGAGATATCTAATATAATAAATATATAACGTTAGATTATATCTGATATAATAAATATAGAAAGTTCAAGAGATGAATCTAACGATCACACAATTTAAAATGGAGGAATAACATTTTTTGATTTGAAATAAAGATGATCAAATAGTATAGATAATTCCAGAATAAGATCATTCTGATCGTTTTGGAATCCTTTTAAATGTGGCAGCAGTACCTTTAGACAGTGCACTCTTCAGTTCATTCTGCTCTCCTTTGACCTAAAACAGAGAAATGTAATCATTAACTTTGGTTCATCTAGTAGTACATTGCCCCTTCCAGGATTAGCCTTGTTTCTTCATGTGTCTTCATGATTCACACCTCGATTCATTAGAAAAACACTGAACTAACACTAAACTCTTGACCATTTCCAAAACATACTGGAGCCATCGGTTTTCCAGATCACTCTGTTAAATTGTTGTATTATAGAAGTTAATCCTATCTTTGATCGTGGGTCATCACTGACTCAGTAACATGATGATGAACACATTGTTCTGTACAAGCTGAATGAACAGAACGTTACCGAGCCAGTTAACTGAATAGAGTTGTATTCTGTGGGTCATATGGTCTTTAACATCGGTTGGTGGTGCGTTGGTCAGGTGAGGTAGGTATTGATGGTGAACTGTGTGTGAACACCAAACAACAGCTGTTCTCTGAACACTCTGTTGTTTCTAGCACAAACGTGGGCCAAAACAATCAGCCCTTCTCTGCACAGTCTGGGGTTTCTAAATACATTACAAACGATTTTATGAAGAATTTCAGAACGAGAGACGATGAAGAACGAGAGACACCTTTTTGGCGTTGGCTGAGGTGCCTTTGGGAGACAATCTGCTGACGTCCTTTACAGCCTTCTCTTCTTTCCTCGCCTGCAGCTCCTGTCTCTCCTTCTCCTCTAGCTTCTTACGAACCTCTGCCTCTTCATACCTGTTGGCAAAAAAAACATTGAACGCAATCCTTTCGGATCAGACCATGAGGTCGTAGATTTGGTTAGCCCACTAACCCTAACATTTTCTTATTGATTTATAATACATCTATCTCTATGCAATAACACACACACTGTGCCTTTAAATAGTTTACAAATGACCAAACCTGAGTTTGAGGCTTTCTGCTAGCTTCTCAGCCTCTTCTATGGCTTTTTTGAAGCTGGTTGGCCCCAGCAAGGACAGGAAGTACTCCTGGGAGGAATGAAGGTGGTTATTTTTTTGTTAGAAAGCATTTGGGTCACTGAGCCTAACCGACCTCTTCCCAGCATCAAACCAAAGCCCTCCTGATCGCTACTGATCATGTTCCACCAACCTGCTGCAGCTTGAAGTCTGGCCGTTTCTTGAGGAGGTCGTACACAGTGAGATACTTCATGTACAGGACGTAGGCCCTCTCCTCATCCCGGTCCAGACGCCCCTCCTCTGCGGCCTTAAAGATCTTACAGGCACTTTGAACGTAGCTGTGGTACAGTCAGGAAACACTTATTGTATGTTGTACATCCTGGCACTTAAAAAAATAGTACTTGGCATTGTGTAGCATCTTATCCTAGCTATCTCTGTTGTGTACGGGGAACGTGTAAACCTTACGATTGTTAGTGCTTGGAACTTGGTACTATGAACATCCTGGCTACTTTCTTCTGTCAAATGTTCTAATTGTAACTTGCTTTGGATAAAAGCGTCTGCTAAATGACCCAAATGTAAATGTCAACACTGGGACCAGTCCCATTAGAGAACGTTATTCTGTGGATTTCAACTCCAGTATTGTTTCTCTTAAAATATCCCAACATGGCCCGGACTAGAAGCTCTTATCCGTGTTAATGTATTGTGCGTTTCTCTCTCTCTACATTTGTTTCCAGATTACCTTCTGGTGCCTGTCTTGTCAGGCTTGATCTCAGCCTTCTTGTTGAGTTCCCCCAGAGACGTAGAGAGGTACAACTGCTTCGCACCACTGGTGGACACTGCTGGCATCTTGATGAGTATGATTCACCGCTGTCCGAGCAAGCACACCGTGGATCACCTGCTATTCACATAGCTGTGAAACAGAGGGGGTCAAACGGTGAGTCAAACAACCAGAACCTCCTTTATACCCACAGAGCAGATTGTAAACACAAAACCAGAGTGGACCCAGCGCGCAGGTACCGCGAGATGCGTCACACTTTCGCGTGGTGTGGACAGCCTGACGTCCTGACTGTAGTCCAAATTAACCATCAATAGACTGAATAATAGGGCCAAAAGTAAACTTTTGCCCTAGGATGAGCGTTAAAGGGGTCATCGTGTTATCATGACGTCGGACCCAGGACATGTCACCACATCCACCAGGGACCAGTGGCCCAGCGGGCCTGCAGAGCGCCTCACTGGACCCAGACATCGCACCGGACGGTCAACGCACCACAGCAGGGATACAAAACGAGATCGACAGTAAACTACACTTAAGTTCGGTCCTTTACCCTCCGATGACCCACAGTTGGCCTGGCGTTAGCTCACAGTGGGTTAGCTCTTGTTAGCTCCGCAGCCACAGCTCGCTCCCCACACGCTCAAACTTCACCGAATGTCATTTATTTATGTAGAGATAATAAAACACACAGGGGGAATAAAGCAGAATGTGTTCAGAGTGAGCCCTACCTCTCCCAGGCTCGGTCAGGGCTTGTTGGGGACTTTTTTCTCTGACAGCTGCTTCCGGGTTCCGAGTCTTCCGGGAACCAATGATAAAACGCATCGGTCGACGACGTCATCGCAGCGTCACGTGACTGTTGTTGTTCTTTTATGTCAATAATCTTCATAACAGGGCTGCCTGAAGTCACAATGTGGCTCTATGATCGCCTCAGGTAGGCCTACCTGCTTATTATGAGTGTATATTAACAAAGGAGCTGACAGCAGAGCTATCCCGCGGAGCCGTCTGCGAAGTATTGATTATTGTATTGATTTTAAGGTGTGGCAGCCCAGCCTTGATACAATAAATTGTGATTGCGATTTGAAATGATTGTAGAATTATAGCAAAATATAACTATAATACGTAAGGAAAATTAACATTATACAACATACTAAATAATAGCCTTTATATAGCCTATTAATAAATTATAACAATTTATGGTTGTATGAAAATAAACTATAACTATTGAGTCAGAATAAATATTGAGACTTTCAAAACACCTAAACACACGTGTTTAGGATAACTTACAGAGTGTCATTATAGCTTTTTCCTCCTATGTTTTTGTTTACTAGGGGAGGAGGGACGCTGACCCACTCTGTCATCTGAGACGGCCAGCCACTATGCCCAGGCCCTGGGCATTGGCAGTATAGGCAAATGCTAAGGGCGCATCCAACCGCAGGGGGCGCCAAAAATATGTCTTTTTTTTTTACTCAATGTTTATATTACTTAGTACCAGAGTACTAGTTATGTCGGAATAAATATTAGACAACATATCATCACATGTAAAAAAAGAGAGCTATTGGTTTAATTTATTCACTTATCGAAGCAATCTGAGGTTTTAAATGTGGTTTTATTATTTAGTAAATACAAATAGTCCGCCAACAGTTGTCAGGGCGTTGCCAAGCAACGTGTAAACAACTTAAAGGCCCACTATGCAACTTCGGGAATTTCTTCGCTGTTTTCTTGGTTTTGGCACGCACATTTCTCTACACAGCGCCCCCTACAGCTTCGTAGTTGATATTTCACAACACTGTCGTAACAACTCGCTGACGACCCTTCCCCATGCACTTCTACGTAGTGATGGGAATTTCGATTCACTTAGAAGATTCATAGTCCTTTGAGTGAATCACTAAAAAGATCCGAATCTTTTGAGTCCTTTGAATCTGAATCAGTTGAAATTTTGTCGCTGAATGAGCCCAGCAGCCCACTCCCTAGTGCCTAATGCGCACGCTCACAGCAAACCACTGTAATGCAGTTTTGAGGATATCCAGGGGAAATACGCAAGCACACACACACACACACACACACACACACACACACACACACACACACACACACACACACACACACACACACACACACACACACACACACACACACACACACACACACACACACACACACAGTAAGCCTAGATACATTGAACACATTGTAACATGATAGGCTTGGCTGGTTAGGCAGCTTATCAGAATTAAATATGTAATTTCGGAAATTGTGAATAGATACTTATTTTTTATTCTTACTTAATTTAATTAATTGTCATGTTTACAATAAACAAATTTCAAGAGGCTATCCAAAATAACGTCAATGGTTTTGGTTTAACTCAGCTGTCAACGAGCGTCCGTCTCCAATTAACTGTTGACGTCACCTGCTCTAGAAGGACTTTCTCAGCGCAGGCCGAACATTATGGAACATATTTGAATATTAAAAAGGATGCATTGCAAACATCGGAGATGTCGCCAACGTGACTGCTATCTGAATTAGGAAAAAAACGTATGGATTAATTTTTTTTCTCTTCGAAGCTCGTCAAACACAGAAATATTCTGAGAGTTCACATAGTCAGCAAACAACTTTATTTTTAATAAGCTACTTTCATTTTAGAATACAATCTCTCGTAAAATAATGCCTTTGTAACAAAAGAGTTTAACGAGGTTAACAATTTACATTCAGTACGAGCCCGACCCATTTAGTATGAGTCCGTTGAGTTGGTCTTTCACTCAACAGGATATGAGTCCGACCCATTCAGAGGTGTCAAAAGTATTCACATTCATTACTCAAGTAGAAGTATAGATACTAGCGTTTAAAAATACTTCTGTAGAAGTTGAAGTATCAACTCAAGCTTTTTACTTAAGTAAAAGTATAAAAGTACTGGTTTCAAAACTACTTAAAGTATTAAAGTAAAAGTAATGCAAGGGGAAAAAAATGCCATTAAGGACAAAAGCGTAGGCCGTGCCACAGGGGCCTATAGAATTACAATCAGCTTTTTTTGCCAAGTATGCTCACACATACAAGGAATTTGGTCTCTGCATTTATCCCATCTGTGAATTAATGACACACACAGCCACTTCCCCCCAAAAAACATTTTTCTAAAGGCCATCTAATGACTATAATGTTAATGTTGAAAAAATTAGGATGCACCTGTTTCAGACACATTTATACAGATTGAAAATGAATGCATATTAGTACAATGCAAATACATTAAATAATATGTGTACTACTGAGCATTAACATGTGTTTC
Organism: Gadus macrocephalus; assembly: GCF_031168955.1. Taxonomy (NCBI): domain Eukaryota; kingdom Metazoa; phylum Chordata; class Actinopteri; order Gadiformes; family Gadidae; genus Gadus; species Gadus macrocephalus. Next base: position 23,401,557 of record NC_082395.1, on the reverse strand, counting down.
ATGGAGTGGAAGATATGATGACTAGTTCCCTGTAAGTATTGGAATGGTGCAAAAAGTCAAACTTCAGAGGCATGTTATCAAAAGCCTTTATTGGAACATGCTGCAGCTAGTATGTTCCAAGCTTAGCTGCAGGAATTTAAGATGTAACGAGTAAGAACTGAGTTGTTTTTGCATCCAACCATTTCAAAAAATTCTTCCAGGTACAGCCAGGGATGTAGAAGGGTTGGCTGGTCTTCTTGGCTACCAACCTCCTCACTGGTGCTTGGTTGGGACATTTCGCTCATCGTCTGCTATTTCGTAGCTGGAATGTGGCGCGATTTATGTCATGTCAGAGAATGTAGACGGGCTCTGGTCATGCGCAGGTGCCATGGATCGCGTATAAACCAATAGGGTGTCAGAATGGTATATGTTTCTATTCTCATCCAACCAATCAAATTCACTCTATCCGATGGCGCGAATTATCTGGATAGGTTTTTTTGAACGCCGGCGGAATAAAAACAAGCCGAAATTAAATAGGAGTAACGAGGCCATTTTTGAAAAGGAAGGAGTAGAAAGTACAGATAAGTGCGTGAAAATGTAAGAAGTAGAAGTAAAAAGTAGGCTGAAAAATAATTATTCCAGTAAAGTATAGATACCCAAAATTTCTACTTAAGTAAGGTAACAAAGTATTTGTACTTAGTTACTTGACACCTCTGAATATGAGTAATTTGAGTTAGTCTTTCACTCAACCGGATACGAGTCCGACCCATTTCAACTGAGTCCTTTGAGTTAGTCTTTCACCCAGCCGGATACGAGTCAGACCCATTTCATCTGAATCCTTTGAGTTAGTCTTTCACTCAACCGGATACGAATCCGACCCATGAATTCGCTCAGTCCTGGATCTGTGTACAGCTCTGTCTACAGGAAGTTCTTATTCAACCACGCAGCTGGCAGCTCCGGGTCCGTATGCTTAATCTAAGTTACTATGCAGATGAAAAACGGATGTGTTAATGTTGTTATAGACCTACAGTTTGATGACATTCGTGCATTGTTTTAATAATGTCGTCCGTAGCAGCCAGAACCGAAAGATTCGGGTTAATTGAGACCACGGACTCGTGACTCATGGGTGAATGTAAGGATTCGGATCTTTGAATCCGATTGACTCAGATTCAACCGCGAGCCATGTGCATTTGTTTTCAAAGAAGCCGGCGAATGCGTGGAGCCATGTCCGAAGTAGATGTTCATAAAGTGTAGGCAAGGTTATACATTTTTAAAAGGGTGTATTTGTATTGCAATAAACATAAATCCATCCTTTTTTATAGTTGACGGGGAGAATTTATATCCTAGATTATAATTGTTTTATCTTAGGTTGAACAGAACAATCAGTGTAAGAGGTTTGGCCAACATAATAATCGAAATAAACAAGAACCTGGATTCGGGGATTCAGTCTGTATCTGGGGGACGAGACAGACGAACAGCAAAACTCCCATGGAAACAAAAGGTGTTTATATGGTTGCAACCAGGCAAGCTAGAAACATACAGGGCTCACAAACAAAACGGTCGATAAAACAATTTTTACAGGGCTCACAACAAAATGGTTGAGCAAACACATTTGTACAGAGACTATCAACATCAAGAATACCACGAAGACAAAGGCCACCCAAGGGTAGCCTACTTTCAATTTCAAAAGCAACACGGCCGAGTCGGCGTCTGATTTGCAGTCTTCTTTTTCTTTCAGTTCAAGCTATTCCTGAAAAGCTTGCCCAACGTTTACTCGTGTCTGGCCTCTCTGCCGGTCAGTCTCCCTTTTCTCTTCTTCTGTTCCTCCGACATTGGGTTTCTCTGTCTCTTTTTAGTCGGCTGATCTATGATGAATATAACAATCCCTTAGTGACTTGTGTTTATATCGAGCCGGTTCCGTGTTTGGGGGTCTGTGCCGTAAAGCAATTCGTTACTTCGCGAGACCCGAGACTCCCGCGAGAGTGGGCGGCGGGTCGCCGGCAGAAACATATTCCTTTTCTCCGCCAAGATGCGCAAGGGTGAGTCGAAACAACGAACAATCGAACAAAAATGTATAATAGAACCATCGCAATGACTCTTAGCCTGTTATATTAAGGTAAATCAAGCCAAAAAAGTTGCATAGTTCCCCTTTCACTCGTGTCTGATCTCTTTTCTGGTCCATTCTTCTTTTGTTCCACCGACGGTCGCCTCTTGGGCCCTTATCAGTCGATTGATCCATGATGAATGCAACAATTGCCTCGCAACTCGCTGTTTATATCTAGCCGGTGCCATGTTTGGGTGTGTGTCTGTGCCGTAAAGCATTTTCGAAACTACAATCTGACTACATTTTCGAGAATACTTCCGCTGCGTCACATCCGGAATGTCCCGGTCCGAGCAGATCAAGCTTTTTCACTGTAGAGGCGACATGGGAAAATGACACACCCACCAATCGACCCAGAAATGGATGCAGAACCATCAGCATAACTCTCAACCTGCATACTTAATGTAATTTTGGCTAAAAAAGTTGCATAGTGGGCCTTTAACCGGAGTAAACTAGTCATGCAGTGTTTGTTTTAAAAAAAGAAAAGGAACGGCAGCCTTTACCTAGCTGGTCCGCTGCTCAATCCAAACCCACACGCTTCAATGAAAATCAAAACATGTCAGCTATGTACATAGGTCCAAAACAGTTTGTAACCCACAGTAAAATGGGGGTGTTATCCTTAAATTATCCAATGAATTGTAGTAACCATTGTTGGAGCAGTGTTTATTTTCAAGCTGATTTGGATGATTGTTCGTGGTTTGCATATCTTACATTTCCCATATCTTTCACATAATATTATATTATTGTATATTTTTTACATTTCACTTGAGTGCTTGTTTAATCTCTGGTTAGAAACAAACTAGATAAACCATACTACATACATTAATTTGAATCTGAACTCATATCTATTATTTTGAGAAAACAGCAGCTGTGACCCCTGTTTCCATACAGGGGGTCCCAGTGGACACTGTTGAGGAATACAAGTACCTGGGGGTGTACTTTAATAACAAGTTGGACTGGACTAGAAACGCCGAGGCTGTCTACAAAAAAGGCCAAAGCCGACTCTTTTGCCTCAGGAGGCTGAGGTCCTTTAACATCTGCCGGACGATGCTGAGGATGTTTTATGAGTCTGTTGTAGCCAGTGAAATCTTCTTCGCTGTCACATGCTGGGGCAGTGGGATGAGGGTTGCAGACACCAACAGACTTGAAAGACTGATTAGGAGGGCCGGTGATGTTGTGGGGGAGGAACTGGACACCCTGACGACCGTGGCAGAGAGGAGGATGCTGTCCAGGCTTCAGTCCATCTTAGACAATGTCTCACACCCTCTCTATGACACACTGGCCCTGCAGAGGAGCACCTTCAGCAGGAGATTCCTCTCACCCAGATGCACCACAGAGCGCCACAGGAAATCTTTCCTGCCTGTGGCCATTAAAATTTACAACGCCTCCCTTAGAATGTCAGACACCGTCCCTCTCTGTAATCTCTGACCTGACCTCAAACAAGGACTATAATTCTTGCACCTTTTGCACAATACTGTACAATTATTTTTGTACAGTGCTGTCTTTTGTGTATGTATGTATATATTTATATATTATATATATATATATATATGTGTATGTATGTGTGTATATGTATATATATATATGTATGTATATATGGTGTTGTATATATATTTATATTGTCCTTAAATTTGTTATTTGTATATTTTGTTTTTCTTAGGTTGTATCTTTTAGCTTTTGTGTATGTATGTGTATTTATGTTGTATGTATATGTATATGTATATGTATATATATGTATATGTGTATATATATATATATATATATATATATATATATATATATATATATATATATATATATATGTGTGTGTGTGTATGTATATGTATATATATATGTTATATCATATTTTATTCTTAATATTTATTTATTTGTGTATGTATATCTGGAGTTCGTGACAAAAATAATTTCCCTCTGGGATTATTAAAGTATTTATCTATCTATCTATCTATCTATCTTTGCTCATGAATGCCTTTAGTAAACATCATGCATTTCTTTGCAGTATTTTGTGCATACCTTATTGTATGAGTGATTCATTGTCACTTGTTTTGCAAGACCTTTTTTTACTGTGTTTGATTATTAAAAGTTTTAACGTCTGCAGTATTTTGTAGCATATTGTATTTAGGATTCATTGCTTGTTACTTGGTTTGTAATCCGTTTTGTGTGTTTAATTTTCTATCTAGAATAAAAGAGTCTCAAAGACAAAGCTTTGCAGCTTCTCTGAGTGTATGAACATTGGTAGTCGAATTAACCAAAGGGGAAGGGGGCGCCAGCAAAAATCTTGCCTAGGGCGCCAAATTGGTCAGGGCCGGCCCTGGCTCCTGGCGTTCTTCAGCTGGGACACTGCTCATCCTGCCCATGCCTATCCTGGGTCTCATCGCTCCATCGCGTAACTCCTCCCCTTCCGGTGGATACATCACCAGGACGGTCAGGACCGACGCAGGGCTAAGAGGTTACTCCACCCTCAGAGGGGAAGTCGCTGTGTTGTGAATCCTGTCTGCCTCTGAATGGAGTCCCATCATCCCCATTGGAAGCTGTACGGCTGTTCTGATTGGCCCTTCATTAAAGTGATCTACTGTCAATTAAACTCACAAAACTCTGAATCCCCCAAATCAACGTGAGGCGCCTATAGGCGGGGTTAACTGAGGGAAATCATCACCATGGTGTGAAAGAAACAGAGGTCAAGGTTAACCAGGCTAAAGTTATTCCAAATAGCACTGTAGGGGGCGCTACAGTGATCGTTGAAGAAGCGGAGCGCCTCAGACTTTTGACATACAAGTAGGCTACATCACCAGCCCAAAGCTGAGGCTGTTCCAACATTATCAACCGATAAAAAACAACAAGGTAGTTGTGGTCTGTGATGGGCATGGCCCCTGATTAATGATGCTTGCAGTTTCATTTATCAATCAATTTTATGAACATTTTCTTCTATATTCATTTCTAATCTCGTAATCTCCAGAAACCTTATTATTGTGCACGTGTTGGTAAGTGAAAAGAGATCAATTGAGATGTTAGGGGTTCTTTATAATTAGTCTATCACAAAGTATACTTGCATATTGTCATGGTCCGCCCCTGGTTTTTTCCATTCACCTGCCTGCCACCCTGATCTCCCCTAATTAACCCAACCACCTTCACCTGTGCTCCCTCTATATAAATCCTCTCTCTCCACTAGGGATGGGCAAAATGATTATTTTCCGGGAACTAGTTCTTTCAGTTCAGTTCACTATAACGATTCGTTCGTTTTGATTCGTTCGTTACGTCAGATTGCGTAATTTGACAGGGAATCTCACAGGTGTCCGCCCCCCCGCGAGATGGCCCTGAGCATAATTTAAGCGATTTCTAGGCTCTACCCCCCGTGAAAATCGACAAGATATACTATATTCATCTCATCTCATCTCATCTCATTTTCGTCCGCTTATCCGGGGTCGGGTCGCGGGGGGAGCAGCTCAAGCAGGGGGCCCCAGACTTCCCTTTCCCGGGCCACATTGACCAACTCTGACGGGGGGATCCCGAGGCGTTCCCAGGCCAGTGTTGAGATATAATCTCTCCACCTAGTCCTGGGTCTTCCCCGAGGTCTCCTCCCCACTGGACGTGCCTGAAACACCTCCCAAGTGTAACCAACTGTATTTTTAAAGGTAATATAACAATGCAGTGGTGCATCAATCCCAGGTTATAAGGAGACTGGCTTGTATTCTTAATAGAACTCTGATAAAAGGAATAACACACAGAAACAGTGAGGCACGTTTGACCTTTTATCTAACGATCTAACCATATCTAACCATCAGAATCAATCAGATTATTTACACAATAATAATAATAATAATAATAATAATAATGATAATAACAACACTGAACCTAAAACACTGAACTCAATACACTGAACCCAAAAGAGGTCCCCAAGAAAAATAACAAACTAAATAAAATGGGTACCCAGCAAGTCTTTGAGTGCACTCGATTCAATGAAAGGGGGCGTTCTGTTCCTACCACTACCGCTACGGCCGAACGCTCTTGAGCAGGGGCCAGTCGATGACAGGCTGTCCTCTTGTTCAAAGTAACGTCAAATCTTCCTCCATATCTTCTATTTCTTCCGTAATAACCTTTTCTTCGTTTCTCTTCGTCTATATGTTCACTCTTCAAGTCTATGTTCGCTCTTCAAGTCTATGTTCGCTCTATTAGGGAGCGTCAACAAAAACACGGTCTCCAGGCAACCGTTTCAGTTAGCGGCCGTCAGGAATATAACCTTTTCTTCGTTTCTCTTCTAGTCTATATGTTCACTCTTCAAGTCTATGTTCGCTCTTCAAGTCTATGTTCGCTCTTCAAGTCTATGTTCGCTCTTCAAGTCTATGTTCGTTCTTCAAGTCTATGTTCGCTCTTCAAGTCTATGTTCGTTCTTCAAGTCTATGTTCGCTCTTCAAGTCTATGTTCGCTTTACGCGTCAAGCAGAGAACCAGCGTCAACAAAACACGGTCTCCAGGCAACCGTTTCAGTTAGCGGCCGTCAGGAATACATTGTAGCACGTGAACACTGGTCGCTACAATATACTGGGAATATATATATACTATAGATATACACCATACACACTACATTATATATATTATTATAATATATACATTCATATAAAATGACATATACATATATTAGCAGAGAGAGTGAAATAGCATGGGTTACATACTCCCCCCCTAGAACGCATTAGTCCCTTCATGCGCCTGCCACCTGGCAGGACCCTGGAGGAGGCCTTCCAGACTCTTACAGAAGGCAACAATGGCCAGGATCAAGGGTCTCCCAAGAGTGTCATAGTGCAGTCTATCAGGTCGTTGTCGTGTTCTGCTTGATCTCCTGATTTCAGCTTGTGTTCCTATGTTTTCTGACTGTTCAGCTTGAAGCAGAGGATTGATGGCCGCTGCTACTTCTTCCTCCACAGCCGTGAGATCTGATCTATGATCACATTTGTGTCGTTGATCTGTATCCACAGGCTCAAGGTTATCATGAAGAGGCTCCACTGCATGTTCCTGAAGCTCTCCCTGGTGTGAGTGTTCCAGGGCATGGCGAATATTTCCAATGGCAGCTTCTAAGCTCTCAGCAGTAGGAGTCTGATCTGAGTCTGCGGGGTCTCCTCTCGACACTCCTTTCCACAGTCTTGATGAAGGGTCCCATTTCAGTCACTTTGGGCCTGTGCACCACCACAAGCTCCTCTTCATCACTGCTGCAGACGTCAACATCCTCTTCATGGCTCAGCATGTTGTCCCTTGCATCCATCGTTGGCCGCTCTCCGGATCTCAACTTCATCATCTTAGAGGGGCCTTTTTGCTCAACTTCCTTCCCATCGGTGACAGGTAGGAACCCACATGGCAAGAGGAGGTCCCTGTGGAGGGTGCGTAGGGGGCCGCCACCCTTATCCGGCTTGACGACATAAACCGGTCCATCTCCCATCCTCTTTTCGACTGTATAGGTCCCTCTCTCCCATCTGTCCGCAAGCTTGTGTTTCCCTCTGATGTTGACATTTCGCACTAAGACTCTGTCACCTGCGATCAGTTCTGCTGCTCTGACCTTGGCATTGAACCTTGTCTTGTTCTTCTCTCCCATCTTCCGTGCACTCTCTGCAGCTAGAGCATAGCTTTCCCGCAGACGTTCTCGAAGGCTCTTTACATACTCAGTGAGTCCTGGCATGATTCCCCTGTGGCTGGAATCCCAGAACGAGGTCGATGGGAAGGGTCGGTTGTCTGCCAAACATCAGCTCATAAGGCGAGTAGCCGGTGGTGTTGTTCCTTGTGCAATTATATGCGTGGACAAGTGGCTTCACAAAGTCTCTCCAGTGGTACTTGTCTTTGTCCTCCAGCGTTCCAAGCATGCCGAGCAGGGTTCTGTTGAATCTTTCGACTGGGTTCCCGCGAGGATGATAGGGGGTAGTCCTCACCTTTTCTGCTCCTATCAGGGAACACAGCTCTTTGATGGTGTGACTTTCAAAATCCCTTCCCTGATCGCTATGAAGGCGGGCAGGGAACCCGTAGTGAACGATGAAGTTCTCCCAAATTGCTTTAGCTACAGTTCTTGCTCTTTGGTCTTTTGTGGGAATTGCCACAGCAAACTTAGTGAAATGGTCTGTAATCACCAATACATTTCTTGTATCTTTGTTGTCTGGTTCAATAGACAAATAGTCCATGCAGACTAATTCAAGGGGGTAACTTGTACTGATGTTCATCATTGGGGCAGCCCTCTCAGGGATTGTTTTCCTTCTGAAACACCTCTCACATGTGTGACACTTCACATCGACTGCTTGAGCCATCTTTGGCCAGTAAAATCGGGCGCGGGCCAGGTGAAGGGCGCGCTCAAGTCCGAGGTGCCCCACTTCATCATGAACACCTTCTAGTGCTTTGGCTCTGTATTTCTCGGGCAAGACTAACTGATAGCCTTCTGTTCCTCTGTCAACATACCTCCTGAACAGGACTCCGTCTTTGAGTTCAAGTCGATTCCACTCTCTGAGGAAGAGCCTCACCTCCGGTAGCTCTAACTTAATCTCTCTGAACGAGGGCTTAGTGTCTCTCTCAATGAGTTGGATGACCCGCCTTATGGACAGGTCTGCCCTCTGTAAATTGTGCCAATCCTCTTGAGTCATCCCTGGAACAGTTTTTTGTGCAAGGCAGGTGTAACTCAGGGGAATGGCGGAGGGGTCCACCGCTAGGGACTCTGCTAAGGCGGGGGGTTCCGGGGGGTATTCACAGGGCTCCAGTCGCACTGAGTGTCTTTGGCAGAGGGCAGTGAAGGTGTCCTCTGAGAGTACTTTGTGATTCCCGCCCAGCACACGTTGACGGAGCTCCTCGATCCTCTCTTTTTCCTGGAGGAAAGCATCGTCTTCTTGTGAGGGTTCCTGGGGGCGCCTTGACAGCCCATCTGCATCTTGATTTGTATTACCAGGCCGATACTTCACTTCAAAACGGTACGTTGACAGAGCTGCTAACCAGCGGTGACCTGCTGCATCGAGTTTTGCAGAGGTCAACACATAGGTCAGAGGATTGTTGTCAGTAAGGACTGTGAATTCTGTACCATACAGATAATCATGGAACTTCTCACACACAGCCCACTTCAGTGCTAAGTATTCAAGCTTGTGCGTTGGGTAGTTGCGTTCACTTTTCGATAGCCCTCGGCTAGCATAGGCTATGGCCCCAAGTGTCCCTTCATACTCTTGGTAAATGGCTGCACCAAGGCCTTCTCCACAGGCATCTGTGTGGAGAACGTAAGGGAGGTTAGGATTGGCGAAAGCCAGTACAGGTGCTGAGGTCAACCTGTCTATGAGTGTTCTGAAAGCGGTTTCACAGTCCTGTGTCCATTCACTTCCTGGACTGGCTGGCTGGATAGGAAGGCGCCCAGTGGGCATCCTTACCAGATGCCCGAACCACCTCAGCTGACTCCTTTCTAAGTAAAGGAGCAGCGGCTCTAATCCGAGTTCCTCACGGATGGCTGAGCTTCTCACCCTATCCCTAAGGGAGACACCAGCCACGCTTCTGAGAAAACTCATCTCGGCCGCTTGTACCCGCGATCTCGTCCTTTCGGTCATCACCCAGCCCTCATGACCATAGGGGAGGATAGGAACGAAGATCGACCGGTAGATCGAGAGCTTTGCCTTGCGGCTCAGCTCTCTTTTCGTTGCAACGGTGCGGTAAAGCGAACGCAATACCGCCCCCGCTGCTCCGATTCTCCGGCCAATCTCACGCTCCATAGTACCCTCACTCGCGAACAAGACCCCGAGGTACTTGAACTCCTTCACTTGGGCTAAGGACTCATTTCCTACCCGGAGTAAGCAATCCATCGGTTTCCTGCTAAGAGTCATGGCCTCAGATTTAGAGGTGCTGATCCTCATCCCAGCCGCTTCACACTCGGCCGCCAGCCAATCCAGTGAGCGCTGAAGGTCACAGGCCGATGATCCAATGAGGACCACATCATCTGCAAAAAGCAGTGACGAGATCCTCAGACCACCGAACTGCAACCCCTCCCCACCACGACTACGCCTCGATATCCTGTCCATGTATATCACAAACAGGATTGGTGACAAGGCGCAGCCCTGGCGGAGACCAGCACCCACTGAGAACGAAACTGACTGGCTGCCGAGGACGCGAACACAGCTCTCGCTTTGGGAGTACAGGGATTGGATGGCCCTGAGGATAGACCCCCTTACCCCATACTCCCGCAGCACCTCCCACAGTTTCTCCCGGGGGACCCGGTCATATGCCTTCTCCAGATCCACAAAACACATGTAGACCGGATGGGCATACTCCCAGGCCCCCTCCAGGATCCTTGCGAGAGTGAAGAGCTGGTCCGTGGTTCCACGTCCGGGGCGAAAACCGCATTGTTCCTCTTCAATCTGAGGTTCGACGATCGGCCGAACCCTCCTTTCCAGCACCTTGGAGTAGACTTTACCAGGGATGCTGAGAAGTGTGATACCCCGGTAATTGGCACACACTCTCTGGTCCCCCTTTTTGAACAGGGGAACCACCACCCCGGTTTGCCACTCCTTTGGCATTGTACCCGACTCCCACGCGATGTTGAATAGGCGTGTCAACCATGACAGCCCCTCAACACCCAGAGCCTTTAGCATTTCTGGCTGGATCTCATCAATCCCTGGGGCTTTGCCACTGCAGAGATGTTTGACTACCTCAGTGACCTCCACCAGGGAAATTGACGACGAAACACCATCAACCTCGAGCTCTGCCTCCAACATAGAGGGCGTGTTATTCGGATTCAGGAGTTCCTCAAAGTGTTCCTTCCAACGTCCGACGACCTCCTCAGTTGAGGTCAACAGAGTCCCATCCTTACTGTACACAGCTTAGATGGTTACCCGTTTCCCCCTCCTGAGGTGCCGGATAGTCTTCCAGAAACACTTTGGTGCCGACCGAAAGTCCTTCTCCATGGCCTCTCCGAACTCCAAGCTTAGCCTCCGACACGGCAGCAGCTGCAGCCCTTCGGGCCTGTCGGTACCCTGCAACCGAGTCAGGAGTCCTCCAGGATATCATATCCCGGAAGGCCTCCTTCTTCAATCGGACGGCTTCCCTGACCACCGGTGTCCACCACGGTGTCCGAGGGTTACCGCCCCTTGAGGAGCCTAAGACCCTAAGGCCACAGCTAGCCACCGCAGCTTCAGCAATGGAGGCTTTGAACACCGCCCACTCCGGCTCAATGCCCCCAACCTCCACAGGAATGCCAGAAAAACTCAGCCGGAGGTGTGAGTTGAAGATACCTAGGACGGGGGCCTCCTCCAGACGTTCCCAGTTCACCCGCACTACTCGTTTGGGCTTACCAGGTCTATCCGGAAATTTCCCCCATTCCCTGATCCAACTCACAACCAGATGGTGGTCGGTTGACAGTTCCGCCCCTCTCTTTACCCGAGTGTCCAAAACATGCGGCCTCAGATCAGATGACACGATCACAAAATCAAATCATTGATCATCGGCCTAGGGTACTCTGGTACCAGGTACACTTATGAGCACCCTTATGTTCGAACATGGTGTTTGTTATGGATAATCCATGACTAGCACAGAAGTCCAATAACAAACGACCGCTCGGGTTTAGATCAGGGAGGCCGTTCCTCCCCACCACGCCTCTCCAGGTGTCTCCATCGTTGCCCACGTGGGCGTTGAAAACACCCAGCAGAACTACGGAGTCCCCTACTGGAGCCCCATACAGGACTCCATTCAGGGTCTCCAAGAAGGCCGAGTACTCTGAGCTGCTGTTTGGTGCATAATTACGCACAAACAACAGTCAGAGTTTTCCCCCCTACAACCCTTAGGCGCAGGGAGGCGACCCTCTCGTCTACCGGGGTAAACTCAAACACCGCGGCGCTCAGCCGGGGATTTATGAGTATCCCCACACCCGCCCGGCGCCTCACGCCCTTGGCAACTCCGGAGAAGAATAGAGTCCAACCCTTATCCAGGAGTACGGTACCAGATGAGACTGTGTGTGGAGGTAAGCCCCACCAGATCTAACTGATAGCGCTCCACCTCCCTCACAAGCTCCGGTTCCTTTCCCCACAGCGAGGTGACGTTCCACGTCCCCAGAGCCAGCTTCTGCCGCCCGGGTCTGGTCCGTCGAGACCCCTGACCTTCGCTGCCACCCATGTGGCTGCGCACCCGACCCCAACGGGTCTTCCCACAGGTGGTGGGCCCATGGGATGAAGAGAGGGGGGGTGCCACGTAGTTTGTTCGGGCTGTGCCCGAACGGGCTCCGTGGCAAACCCGCCTGGTGGCCGGCTCCTGGAGCCCTCCGTCTGGGCCTGGCTCCAGACGGGGGCCCCGGTCTTCCTCCGGGCTGGGTCACATCTCCTCTTCTTACGTTATTCATTGAGGATTTTTGAACCATTCTTAGTCTGGCCCCTCACCTGAGACCACTCTGCCATGAGAGACCCTACCAGGAGCACAAGGCTCCAGACAACACAGCCCTCAGGTTCACAGGGACACGCCACCACGATAAGGTGACGGTTCCAGGAGAGATATACTATATTGTATAACCTAACGTCCCACCAATATTTATACCACTTGCTTACTCTCTATATGTCATTCATGGTTTTATATTTATAATTTTTATTTTACTTTACATTTAATTCTTCATAATTCAGGCATTACAGAACTTTCATGGTCATAAATAAAAACTACGAACTGCAGTTTAATTTCTTTGTTTGTTCTTGAATTGACGTAGAATGGAGCAAAGGCTCCTGGGATTGGGAAATGCGTTTATCCAATAAACAGATGGAGGTCAAGTCTATTTTCGGAAATGTAGGGGGATATATGAGTGTCCCCACGTCGAATGGTATGACCCAAGATACGTCAGACAGAGAAAGCGCACAAATTCGACGGTACCACCTTGTCATTTGTTTACCCAGGTGCCATGGCAACACCATTGCTACCTCTTATTGGCTGAATCTTTGAGAACGTTGTAGACTCAATCGATACAAGGTCGCGGGGAGACGAAGCTCTGTTCGTTTGTATATTTTATTTACGTGACCATATTTTTGTTTTATGTTAAAAAAAAAAGAATCAAAGAACCAGTTCTTCTTGTTTTGGGGAACAAGTTCTTGTCGTTCACGTTCGGGATTCGTTCGTTGTGAACGAATCGGTCGCGACCGACCAATCCCTACTCTCCACTCAGTCTCTGCTAGATCAGTGGCGTTTTCTCCCGGAGGCCAAGGGAAGCCAGGCTTCCCTGTTTTTTTAGGCTGTAGTTGTCATCCAATAAAAACATTTATATTAACAGTTTCGTTAATTATTTTGTGCTGTGTTGCTGTAATTTCTTCCCCATTTTCATCCTCTCATTGACCATTTCACAATGCGCGATACTGCGCCCCTGTTATATACTGAAGACGCGGCGAAACACGACACTGCACACGGCGAGGAAGCCAGCCCGAGCTGGCATCCCTTGGTGAAAAAAAATGAAAGAATTGACCAATCAGGTGAGGCTACCGTCATGACACTGCCCTCCTCTGATTGGTCGGGAGGGTGTCAGGAGGGGGCCAAGGGAAGCCACTCGGCCCTTGGCTTCACACCAATCAAATCAAAGCATCATTATCAACGTCACCGAAAAATCAATAACAAAACAAATAGCGCGAAATTAGCATAGTTTGAATTGTTTACATTTTTGAGTAGCCTACTTAGCAAGTGCAGTTATGGAGGGTGGAGATTTAGATTATTTACTTAAAAATAATTTTACCAAACTACCACAACAGCAGTGAATCTAAATAAAATCCGATGGCAGGCCAACACCGAAGCTGAAACTGCGCGTTGAGAGAAAGCAAGGCTTCTTTCGGATGTTCAATGAAGAAAACTACGCGAACGGAGTGGCTAGCTGGCAGCAGCAAACCTCAGCGACTATTTTGCTGGCCATGTCTTCTTTTGGACAAGGATTCATGCTGCCTCAACAATCCCTGGGTCACTACAGGATTCGTGGACCTTGCCAACTTGTCCCGGGCAATCAAGAGGCACGGTAAATCAAAATGCCACATATTATTTATCATATCAAATACTGTGATTGTGTGAGTCGTGTTACACGTGAACATGAAACTTGAAATAGCCGACAGCTGCGCTGTCGATTCTTTGACCATCAGCGGCTTGTGCATTTCGGTCGGGGAGGGGTTGCATTTATATAACAATGTGTGTGTGTGTGACATACGAAGCTGTGCACCATGGGTGATCGGGCCTTTTCTGCTGCTGCCCCTAGACTATGGAACGCCCTCCCTGACCACCTGAGGGCTCCACAGACTACAGCTCTTTTTAAACGGAACCTCAAAACCCATCTCTTTAAAAGAGCATTCAGCTAAACTTTCTTTGAGGTTCCCCCTTTTTTTAATAGTTTTTTGGTATTTTTTTCTCTGAAGCACTTTGAGATTCTTGAATATAAAGTGCAGTATAAATAAAATTTATTATTATTATTATTACAGCTCTTTTTAAACGGAACCTCAAAACCCATCTCTTTAAAAGAGCATTCAGCTAAACTTTCTTTGAGGTTCCCCCTTTTTTAATAGTTTTTTGGTATTTTTTTCTCTGAAGCACTTTGAGATTCTTGAATATAAAGTGCAGTATAAATAAAATGTATTATTATTATTATTATTATTATTATAATAAAATGTATAATTTAATGAGATGTTTAGGAGTAGGCCTAGTGTTTTTGTGTGTGTGTGTGTGTGTGTGTGTGTGTGTGTGTGTGTGTGTGTGTGTGTGTGTGTGTGTGTGTGTGTGTGTGTGTGTGTGTGTGTGTGTGTGTGTGTCAGATTACAGGCATGTGTAAGTCCTGGTAAATGACCAGGCGCTCAAATAACTCTTGTAGTTGCGTTAAATACATCCAAGCTGCAACGTACTATTTTCTCTAAAGGTTTGGCCTCACTTGGCTTCCTCAAAAAAGATCCCCACGCCACGCCACTGTGCTAGATCGTCTCTCGTAACTCACAGAGCATTACCGCAACTCCAGAACTGTTTCCACAATGCTGATCCGTCCTGTTCCGAACCCTCGCTTGTCTGACCACCCGCCTATTGTCAAGTCCCTGCCGGCCTGTCTGCTTCCCTGTTTCCTGCTCCTCGCCTGCCTGTCTGCCCTCCTGATACCGACCCCTCGCCTGCCCGACTACCCGCCCGCCGACGGAACCCCCAGTCTACCTGATTGCCTGCCGGTCCCCGAACTCTGGCCTGCCCCCGTTTACTCTGCCTGCCCGATCCTGATCATCTGTGCCAACAATAAACCTTTGGACTGCCCTGTCACCATTGTCAGTCTGTGCACTTGGGTCCTGCCTAACCCCCCCGTTACAGCACAGTCTGGCCAAGAATGGACCCAGCCCAGGCTGACGACCGGATCTCCCGAGTAGAGAGTGCCCTGCACCAGGTGATGTCCGCTACCATGGCTGCCACGGCACAGAATCAGCGGGACCTGGCGCACGTCCGCCAGGAATTGGCGAACACCCAAGTAGGCGCCGCCGCTCCACCTCTCGTCCCTTCGCCCCGTGAGCGCAATGTGGGGATTCCCGAGCGTTATGATGGCGACCCTACCACTTGTAACGCCTTCTTGTGCAACTGCTCCATCATCTTCGCCCTTCAGCCGCTCACCTTCGCCTCCGAAGAAGCCCGGGTGGTTTACACCATCAACCACCTCTCTGGGCGGGCGCGTCTTTGGGGCACAGCTGAGTGGCAGAGAGGGACCCCCACCTGCCGCTCTTTCCAGACCTTCGCCGACAAGCTTGAGGAGTCTTTGGTACCGGACCTCTGGGGGCCGAAGCCGGATAGGAACTGTTGGCCCTTTCCCAGGGAAGCCGCTCACAGACTATGCCATTGATTTCCGTACCAGGGCCCCCATGAGCGACTGGAACCCAGCTGCTCTCTGTGATGTTTTCTTGCGGGGCCTGGCTGGGCACAACGAGGACGAGCTCGTCGCCCGTGATCCACCGTCTACGCTGGAGGGCCTGATCGAGCTCGCCACCCGCCTCGACCACAGTATCCAGGCTCGCAGGAGGGAGAGGCGTTCAGAGGCTCCGTCACGTCCTACCCAGCCACGTAGCCCTCCTCTCCCCAGGTTCCCAGTAACCAGAGGCATACTGGTGAGCTCCGTAGTAGACTCTACCTCTCCCAGAAGATCGAGCCTCTCCGGTGAGCTCCTGCTAACCTCCGGTTCCCCTCCCATAGCCGCCCCCGTCGATTCAGGGGCCGACTAGAGCATCATGGACAGGTCCCTCGCTCTGCGGCTGGCACTCCGGCCAGAGAGACTGCCGTCGTCGATTTCTGCTAGAGCCCTGGATGGACACGTGCTGGGGATGGTAACTTCTCGGACAAACCCTGTGCACATGCTCCTGCCGGGGGGCCACAGGGAGACCATCCAGTTCCTGCTTCTGCCTACACCCAGCCAGCCTGTCATCTTGGGTTACTCCTGGCTTCGCAGGCACACCACCAACATTGACTGGTCTACTTTTTCCGTCTGGGAGTGGGGAGTGACCTGTCAGCAGTCCTGTCTCAGGACGCCTGTTCCCCTCGTTCCTGCCCCAGCCTCGGACATCTCCGGGTTCCCTGCAGCTTACCATTACCTGAGGGAAGCCTTCAATAAGGCTAAGGGTACCTCGTTGCCTCCTAACCGTCCCTACGATTGTGCCATCGATCTGCTTCTGGGCACTTCACCCCCAGTGGGGATGTGCTCCAGTGGGGGCATGCTTCCCGGCCCATCTGCCATCCCGGCATCCAGCGGACCCGGGACTTCCTGCAGCGACGCTTCTGGTGGTCGTCTCTGGGGAAGGATGTCCGGGGCTTCGTCAATGCCTGCCCTGTATGCAACCGGAATAAGACCTCTCGCCGCCCACAAGCCGGCCTCCTGCATCAATTGCCCATCCCCCATCGTCACTGGTCGCACATCTCCCTGGACTTTGTGTCTGGTCTACCTGCGTCCAAAGGCCACACTGTCGTCCTCACCATCGTCGATCGATTTAGTAAGCTGGCCCATTTCATTCCCCTTGCTAAACTCCCCTCTGCCAGGGAGACTGCGGAAATGGCCCTCCACCACGTCTTCCGCCTCCATGGACTGCCTATTGATGTCGTTTCTGATCGGGGGCCCCAATTCACGTCGGTCTTCTAGAGGGAGTTTTACAGCCTAGTTGGGGCTTCCGTCAGCCTGTCTTCCGGCTTCCATCCCCAGTCCAATGGACAGACCGAGAGGGTGAACCAAGATCTGGAGAGCACCCTTCGCTGCCTGGTGAACCGCAATCCGGCTTCCTGGTCCGACCAGCTAGTGTGGGTAGAGTATGCGCATAACACCCTCACCAGCTCATCCACAGGCCCAGGCCCGGAGTGGCTAATCGGGAGGACTGGGACAATTCCCGCTGGGCCGGTCTGACTTTTGGGCTGCGAGGGCCGGTGTTCAATTATTATTTTTATTTATTTTGTGCCGGTGTTCAGTCATGGCACTGAGTGGGTATCACGTGTATGCTGTTACCGCTGTCGCTGGGCCGTCTCCACTTGCAGCTCTTTTCTTTTGTCATCTGTCATCAAATCAGGGAGCTGGCAGTCTTTTTGATCATGTCAATGAAACTGGGACGAGGACGCAGCTTAAGGGCACGGCCACCAACAAGAAACAGACGCAGACGCAGCCTGACGTAACGTCCGTGCACAACGTCCGTGCAAGGAAAATAATAATGCAACATGGAAAATAAAAAGAGCAAAGGTGGCGCAGAAAAGCGAGGATTAAAAAGAGAAAAGCCCTGGAGACACATGCAGCCAAATGTGCAAAAATCGGCAGCATTTTCAATCAAACGTGCTCGCGGTCTAAAACGACCAATGAAAACGATACGGGTACGACAAGATGTTGAACAAAATGCAACTTTACCTGCACCGTTCAAGTGAATTAATTAGCCTATCAAGTCAATGAATTGGTTGGCGTTGTAACATATAGCCTGTCTAACCTCACGTTACATAATTTAAATAATATTATGATGCAACGCCACATAACTGGCCACAAACTTTGTCTTGTCTCAGATACAAGATGCATCACCAAGCACCATGAGCCCACAGGTCCAGAGTGTGCAGGTAGGATTGCTCATTAAGAGAATATTATTAGAATTAATATAATGTAGAGTATTGTGTAGACCTAGCCTGGTCCTACCAGACTCGTGCTTCATTTCATTTGCACAGAGAGTCTGGACCTACTCGATTGACAAACGTTAACTCACTTGAAGGCGGGTGTCTGTTGAAGTTTTATCAGCCACCCCCCGACTTAGAGAAGGAGTCCTCCTGTGCCTCTGCACAAGCCCTCATTTGCCACTGCAGATGCACCTGGGACCAAATCCGCGGACCGCCACGCTGCCGCTGCCACCGCTCCACCCGCGACCTCCCCCTTAAGTTGGAGAGTCGCAAACTGGCCCCCAGGTCTGTAGGCCCCTTCCCCATCACTCGTGTCATTTTACCCCGGAGGCGGGACGCCTTCGGCTCCCTAGGTCCATGAGGATCCACCTGACATTCCATGTCTCCAGAGTCATGCCCGTCCAGGGGAGCCCTCTGGCTCCTCCCGTTCCGCCTCCTCCCCCTCTGCTCGTCGACGGCGGACGGGTGTACACTGTCTGGCGCCTCCTTCGTTCCCGCCGCCGTGGACGTGGGGTACAGTACCTGGTGGATTGGGAGGGGTACGGTCCGGAGGAGCACTCCTGGATCCCGGCTCGCTTCATCGTGGCGTCTCATCTCTGTCTTCCACTGGTCCCATCCTGACCAACCTGCCCCGTCCTCTCGTCTGCCCGCTACGGTTCCATCTGCGGGTGGTTCTTCTGACCTCCCGAGGAGAAGGCACTCGGATGTCGCGTCCACCTCGTCTACGGAGGACGCAATCTCCAATGCCTCGGAGGAATTCTAACCCTCCTCCGGGCCCCCTCCACCCTCCCTGTTCGATCTAGGACGTCTGGAGCCGTCCCTTGCCGGGGGGGGTACTGTCATGGTCCGCCCCTGGTTTTCCCATTCACCTGCCTGCCACCGTGATCTCCTCTAATTAACCCAACCACCTTCACCTGTGCTCCCTCTATATAAATCCTCTCTCCACTCAGCCTCTACCAGTTCGTCTCTCGTTACTCAAAGAGCTTTCCCGCAACTCCAGAACTGTTTCTACAACGCTGATCCTGCCTGTTCCCGAACCCTCGCCTGTCTGACCACCCGCCTGTTGTCGAGTCCCTGCCGGCCTGACTGCTTCCCTGTATCCTGCTCCTCGCCTGCCTGTCTGCCCTCCTGATACCGACCCCTCGCCTGCCCAACTAGCTGCCCGCCGACGAAACCCCCAGTCTACCTGATTGCCTGTCGGCCCCCGAACTCTGGCCTGCCCCCGTTTACTCTGCCTGCCCGATCCTGATCATCTGTGCCAGCAATAAACCTTTGGACTGCCCTGTCACTGTTGTCAGTCTGTGCACTTGGGTCCTGCCTAACCCCCCCGTTACACATATATCCAGCAGTTATTATTATTGAGACATTCTCAATATTTTATTCATATTGTATCTCAACAAAAGCATCAAAACAGAAGCTGCGATGAAACAGAACTGACTTTGATGCCATGTGATGCGTCCACACTTAAACTTCCATTAAAGAGCAGCCATACTGCAATTACCAAAAGCCGCTTTCATCAGCCTCGGCACGGCCGTCAGCAAGGATGGGCAGAACTCAATGGTCCCATTGTCTTCTGCTTTATTTCCCATCGCAAACATCGTTTTTTCAGTAGCCGTGCTGTTTGTGTGATCAGACTTGCAAATGTTTGAAGTCATTGGTTTGTGTTGTCATCTTTCTTTGAGAAGGATCAAAAGATACATAAGGTCCTTTACATCAATCCGAAGAGCCACAACGCTAAGGTTGGCTCTCTGGATTCAGTCATTTGCCCTCAGATTTGGATAACATTGTACAGCAGTAGCTAGGGAGACTAGAAGAAAAAGGTTATTTAAATGTGAATGTAAATATTTGGAGAGATTTGGCAGTCCAATCTTTTTTATAGTTCAAAACCTATTGAGTATCTTTCTTAAAAAGTTATTTTCCCAGACTTAAGGTCTAAGGTCTTAATTTTTTAAATGTTATTAGCTAGTGATTTATAAATAGGTTGGAGCACATAACCTAATCTGACCATTTATTTAAATCCATAATATCTGCAATTGTTCCTCTAATGATATTTGTCGGCTGCATAATAAGGCGTGGTGATCATCCCTTCGAGCGTGTTTGCTTTAGTCCACCGTTCGCGTCATCCTGCGGTCCGTCTGCGTAAACCCAAGTCCTTCTGAGCACAATGCACAGCAAACATCCAGGAATGTGAACCCGCCAGGTGCTGCTTCATCTTTTGTCCGGGCCTGAAAGGAGATTTGAAATCTGCCTTACGTAGCTTATCCCCTCCTCATCCCGTTCCTCTCCACTCAGGACGGACTCATTCATTCATTGTGCTTTTTGTGTTTGTTTTTAATCATTGTCCACTGCAAACATCCTCGGTAGCACTCCGCTGCTGTGGCCCAATACACCCCAGGAAACAATAGATATGCAATACCAATGTTTGTTGTATCAAAACGGTTTCACCAGCGCAATTGCTTTGTCCCATAGAGCTGTTCATTTTTAGTTACAATAGCCTACTATTTTATCCACTATGCAATAGGCCTATGCATGCTGTGAAAACACCTGCACCTCAAGGAACATGGAAATGACACAAGACATGGTCACACATTTGAGCTATTTGTGAGGAGGATCACTCAGGCATATGATTATGTTCAATGGGCATAATTAACAGGCCAGACGTTGGGATTATTCAAACATCCTTTCTACAGCGTTTCTTTATACGAATGCAGACCATTATGCCCATTTTGTATTACAGTTTAGTAAACAGACAACTATATTCACATTTTCACATTTAATAATTACAAAATTGATGTTAGTAGGCCTACAGAATAACAAAAAGTTTCAAATGAATAGTGACACTGCATTAGTCTGAACAATGTGTGGGATAATTCAGGTTTTAACGTTTGTTCTTTGGCCTCATAAGAGGTTTATTGAATGCCATATTCCTTGATCAGTCACTCAAGTTAAAATATATAGTAAATATATATATATATATACATATATCACTTATGTAGGTTTGTTAAAATGTAAATTAAAAAGTTAAGTAGACCTATATTTGTTGTTTTGACATTTCTTTTGCACTATTTACAATACGCCTACAGAAGGGAGAAGGTTTCTATTTGTTAAAAAAAGGCAAGATAAAAGCATGAACATTATAGATAGAAAAAAAAAAAGGAAATTGATAATGTTTTTTTGAAGGCTTCCATGCGTCACTCAGCGAGGGCGTGCCCTCCATAGTGGGGTATATCAAGCCGGGATCCACAGCATCCAAACATCCAATCCATCAGCGTCACCGCAGACACCTACCTCCACCTTGCATCTCCTCGTCTGTTTGTGGACAGAACTCAGGCACTCACTCGCACAATGGACGCAGAGGAATACAACCGTAGAGGTAGAATTCCGTTTAATTCCAATGCGATTGACCTCTTCACAGGCCTAATGTACCGTTGCAATGTAGAACCACTTTTAAAGTTCTGAAAAGGTAACAACGTTTGAATTGTAGTTAACGTGTCTGTTTTCCAAATAGCGAAAGAGTTAGTGGATTACATCACGGAGTACCTGGGCTCCATCAGAGACAGGAAGGTGATCCCGGAGGTGAAGCCGGGGTACATGAAGGAGCTGCTCCCCGACTGTGCGCCCTCCGAGCCGGACAGCTGGGACTCGATCTTCAAGGACATCGAGCGTGTCATCATGCCCGGGGTTCGAACCTTCACTCAAAGTCGCTGTCTCTTTTAATTAAAAGAGCCGCTCACTCAATTGAATGTTAATTGGTGTTAAAGCGCTGGAGTAAATTTCCTTCTTCTGCTGTTCCTCAGGTGGTTCATTGGCAGAGTCCCCACATGCACGCCTACTACCCGAGTTTGACGTCGTGGCCCTCCATGCTGGGGGACATGCTGGCGGACGCCATAAACTGTATCGGCTTCACCTGGGTATGTAACGCTATACAAGCGCAACACCATGTTTTTTCCACATTTTTGTCATACAGGCTATTGGTTTCTATTCGTCAATTTATTAATTATCAATAATTAATTTGGCACCATTCAACCCGTGTTATGTTCTAATACATACAATCATGCAATCAAACAATCAACAGTAGGAAATACTGACCTTTACAATGTGTGTGTTGCCTTTGTACAGGCCTCCAGTCCTGCGTGCACAGAGCTGGAGATGAATGTGATGGACTGGCTGTGCAAAGCCCTCGGGCTTCCCCCCTTCTTCCTCCACCACCACCCGGACAGCGTGGGGGGGGGCATCATCCAGGTATCGTACACGCACACGCACGCGCCACGCCCACATGCACACGCACCATATTCTACTGTAGGCTGTGAGTTGTGAGCTGGTAAACCTAGCGATTGTTAATTCTTGGCACTTGGTTCTGTGAACATCTTTACTGTACTGATAGTGATATATTGTTTCTCTTTCTTCTGACAAATGTACTTATGTCGCTTTGGATAAAAGCATCTGCTAGCTAAATAATAATCTAAAATGTAAGCGTAGCTAACATAAGATGTAACATATAGCCTGTTTTAAAGTAACACGTCACAAAAAGCTGCTGAGAAGTCTGAAGGGAGATGCATTGGCCTTATTTGCCGTTCAGTTCCTCCACTCAGTTAGCATTTAGCTCCCAGATGAAGCCAAGATGGCTGCTAGGTGAACGACCCCACTGACTCTAACATTCCGGAGGTGCCCCAAGACCTCCTGGGTGAACGGGTCCTCAAAAAGCTGACCAAGTACTACAGCGTGCCCAGCTTCTGTACTCTTCTCCGCTCCTCCGGTCCCCTGTGTTCAGAGCACGGTGAGTGAGAGCACCTTGGTGGCTCTGCTGGCGGCCAGGAGAGACCGGCTGCTACAGCTCCAAGCTGAGGTGGATCAGCCTGTGGACGACTCAGTGCTCAACTCACGGCTGGTGGCGTACGCCTCTGACCAGGTCAGTGCTGACTCACTACGTTATGATACTATATAACATCATAGCATAGTAGTGCATAGCATTTTGGAAAAAGTCTGCCGAGTCAGGATCGCTTTAACTCACTTTATTTGGTAAAGTTTTGGACTAGTCTTTATGAAGCAAAAGGAGGGGAATTGTATAGACACATGTGGTGATACACTTAGTAGGGCATTCTGAAGGATTACCTGGAGCGTTCTGCCCCCTGCGCTATGTGTTGTGACTTATCTACTGGGCAGGCATGGACTCAGTTATGTGCTCTGATTGGCTAAGCATGGTGCTGCCTCCTGGATACTCGTGTGTGTCACTATGCTGCTCTCTTGTGGCTACGTTGGCATTGCAACTTTGTTTGTGGCTATGTGCGGGAATTACACTTGTTTTTGTGGCCTTGAGCTTCTGGGTCTCTCGAACACCTGGGCCACTCGTATCTCTACAATTGGTACATGAATGAATTCTTCTTATTTGGGCCGGACGCCTCTCTAGGATGGGAAAGAAGCCTCTCTAGTCGCCAAGGACATACAGTATGTGGCGTGTTGGTATGAATGTGTGAATTATGTTACAGCTGTGATACGTGTGTATGAACGACATTGGATACTCTGAGTATGAATGACTCTTCTGCTGTAATACAGTGAGTATGAACGACTCTTCTGTGATATACGAGAGTATGAACGGCTGTGCTGTGATACGTGTCTCTGCAGGCCCACTCGTCCGTGGAGAAGGCTGGGCTGATCTCTCTGGTGAAGATTAGATTTCTGCCGACAGATGAAAATTTTTCTTTGAGAGGGGAAACATTGAAAGAAGCCATTGAAGAAGACCGGAAGTTGGGACTTGTCCCCTTCCTGGTACGTACTGACCGCCTGCTGAATCTATTATCACTTAATAAAGGACTAGATTGGCCTGAGTCTTCTTCTCTGTGGAACAGGTGTGCGCCACATTGGGAACCACGGGAGTGTGTGCCTTTGACAACCTCTATGAGTTGGGGCCTATCTGTAAGTTCTCATTTTAGAATGTGTATTAACCCAGACAACACACAGCCGCAACACATTAACCTTAAAACCCTGCTTAATGTGAGCATGTGATATGGATGCTCAGGTTCAACCGATTGATGTGCTAACAGCGTGTGTACGTCTGTGTACCGTGGGTTCTGTGTGTCGATGGTTCTGCGTTGTGGGTTCTGCTTGGCAGGCGCGGAGGAGGGCCTGTGGCTCCACGTCGACGCTGCGTACGCGGGCACCGCCTACTTCTGCACCGAGCTGCGCTGGTCTCTGAAAGGCATCGAGTTCGCTAACTCGTTTGTTTTCAACCCTTCCAAGTGGATGATGGTTCACTTCGACTGCACAGCCTTCTGGTGAGTCAGCTCAAAAACTTGCAGACATGACATTTGTATAAATTCCCATTGAAAGGGTGAAGCTCATTGCCCCGTCCTGATTGGTTTAGGGTGAAGGACAAGGTGAAGCTCCAGCAGACCTTCAGTGTTGACCCAGTCTACCTCAGGCATGAGAACTCCCAGGCCGCCACCGACTTCATGGTACGAAGCCCATGTCCCCCCGACCCACTCCAGAATCCAGCCCCCATTTTGTGCTCTCTTGTTGAATGGCGGTCTCTTATTTTACAGCACTGGCAGATTCCACTAAGCCGGCGTTTCCGTTCCCTCAAGCTCTGGTTCGTCATGCGATCCTTCGGCGTGAACAACCTGCAGGCTCATGTCAGACATGTATGTTGTATTGTTTTAAAGTATTTTCTTTCGTTTTTTGTATATTTTTGTTTTTTGTAAAATTGAAATAAAATTCAATTTTATTCGTATAGTCCTTAATCACATATACAGTCTCAAAGGGATTAACACACCACATATTTATAAACCAATAGAAGCAATGCTTTAGAGGGTGTGGTGTTTCAGGATCTGTTTGTTTCTCTGGATTCAGGGCATCGAGATGGCGAAGCTGCTAGAATCTCAAATCCGGAAGGATCCTCACTTTGAGATCCCTGCTCAGAGGCATCTGGGCCTGGTTGTCTTTGCTCTGACGGTATTTAAAACAGTTCACTGTGCATTCAAACTGATGTATTTTGATTTTAACTTTGAGTTTGAGTTGTTAAAAACATCTAAATTGTTGCGTACAAATGGTTTTGTTTGTAACAAATCTAGCTTGAAAATGGCAATATATTACATATCATATGTCATATTCTAGTATGTTATTCACATTTGAAATTCGGTTTCATTTCATTTTTTTTTTCAAGCCCTTAATCGACAATGTGCTGATCGCTGCACGATATTGGAATATCGCATAGTGATATTTTGCCTTTCTGCGATGCGTGTTGCGATATGACAATGGATTCATTGCATTGTCATAGTGCAATACAAAGATTCATTATTTATTATCATTGTAAAATTACTGGTAGTGAAGTATCCGGCAATGAAGTATCCTGTAGTGAAGTATCCGGTAGTGAAGTATCCAGTAGTGAAGTCTTCAGTAGTAAGGTATCCAGTAGTAAGGTATCCGGTAGTAAGGTATCCGGTAGTGAAGTATCCGGTAGTGAAGTATCCGGCAGTGAAGTATCCGGCAGTGAGGTATCCGGCAGTGAGGTATCCGGCAGTGAGGTATCCGGCAGTGAGGTATCCGGCAGTGAGGTATCCGGCAGTGAGGTATCCGGCAGTGAGGTATCCGGCAGTGAGGTATCCGGCAGTGAGGTATCCGGCAGTGAGGTATCCGGCAGTGAGGTATCCGGCAGTGAGGTATCCGGCAGTGAGGTATCCGGCAGTGAGGTATCCGGTAGTGAGGTATCCGGTAGTGAGGTATCCAGTGTCCTTCTCTTCAGGGAGGGAACGCGGTGACTCAGGAGCTGCTGCGGCGGCTCACCGCCTCCCGCACCATGTACCTCATCCCCGCAGACATCCACACCAAGCGCATCATCCGCTTCACCGTCACCTCGCAGTCCACCACGGCCGAGGACGTCCTCTCCGACTGGGCCACCATCTCCAGGACGGCCTCCGCTCTCCTCGCAGAGCTCAACCCTCCTCAGACCGGCCTAGAGGACCCGCCAGCCGCGGAGGACGAGGTGCTGAGCGTCCTCTCCCGGGCCGACAGTGTGGAGACCGGGGAGACCCGCTCTGAGAGGACGGGGGGCCCGGCGGTGCCGCTGGACAAGGCCCAAGTGGAGCTGTGGATCGACAAGGCCTGGAGCCGGCCCCGCAGGCCCATGCGGTCGCTCAGCTGCAGCAGCGCGCCGCTGCCCCACGCCTTCACCGCACCCTGGTCCAGGTTCGACTTTGAGGCGGCGCCCGGTCCTGCAGACCCCATCATTGTTCCTCCTCTGGGCGATGCCAAGACGCGGCCCCCGCCTCCGTCCGCAGGGGCGGATCAGCTGAGTAACATTCCGGAGGTGCCCCAAGACCTCCTGGGTAAACGGGTCCTCAAAAAGCTGACCAAGTACTACAGCGTGCCCAGCTTCTGTAACCCGTGGGTGCCCTGCAGCCGGTACCAGCCCTGCTGCCCCCTCAGTGTTCAGCTCAACCCCTGCCTCCTGGCCTCCGCGTGCAAAACCCTGAGCTGCGTGTGTTCCCATTCAGCGGGCGGCGCAGCTACCTCCACCTCCTCTGCCCCCCTGGACGCTTCCACCCAACAGGATCTACTGTAACAACCCTACAGGATCTTCTGTAAAGACACCACACCCTACAGGATCTACTGTAACCACACCACACCCTAGAAGATCTACTGTACCCACTCCACACCCTACAGGATCTACTGTACCCACACCACACCCTATAGGATCTACTGTACCCACACCACACCCTAGAAGATCTACTGTACCCACTCCACACCCTACAGGATCTACTGTAACCACACCACACCCTAGAAGATCTACCGTACCCACTCCACACCCTACAGGATCTACTGTACCCACACCACACCCTATAGGATCTACTGTACCCACACCACACCCTACAGGATCTACTGTACCCACACCACACCCTACAGGATCTACTGTACCCACACCACACCCTACAGGATCTACTGTAACCACACCACACCCTACAGGATCTACAGTAACGACACCACACCCTACAGGATCTACTGTACCCACACCACACCCTACAGGATCTACTGTACCCACACCACACCCTACAGGATCTACTGTAACGACACCACACCCTACAGGATCTACTGTAACGACACCACACCCTACAGGATCTACTGTAACGACACCACACCCTCCAGGATCTACTGTACCCACTCCACACCCTACAGGATCTACTGTACCCACACCACACCCTACAGGATCTACTGTAACGACACCACACCCTACAGGATCTACTGTACCCACACCACACCCTACAGGATCTACAGTAATGACACCACACCCTACAGGATCTACTGTACCCACACCACACCCTACAGGATCTACTGTAACGACACCACACCCTACAGGATCTACTGTAACGACACCACACCCTACAAGATCTACAGGATCTACTGTAACGACACCACACCCTACAGGATCTTCTGTGACGAAACCACACCCTACAGGAACTACTGTAACCCAACCACACCCTACAGGATCTACCGGATCTACTGTAACGACCCTACAGGATCTACTGTAACCAAACCCTACAGGATCTACTGTAACGACCACACAGGATCTACTGTAATGACCCTACAGGATCTACTGTAACGACCACACACCTACAGGATCTACTGTAACGACCCTACAGGATCTACTGTAACGACCACACAGGATCTACTGTAACGACCACACACCTACAGGATCTACTGTAACGACCACACAGGATCTACTGTAACGACCACACACCCACAGGATCTACTGTAACGACCCTACAGGATCTACTGTAACGACCACACAGGATCTACTGTAATGACCCTACAGGATCTACTGTAACGACCACACACCTACAGGATCTACTGTAACGACCCTACAGGATCTACTGTAACGACCACACAGGATCTACTGTAACGACCACACACCTACAGGATCTACTGTAACGACCACACAGGATCTACTGTAACGACCACACACCCACAGGATCTACTGTAACGACCCTACAGGATCTACTGTAACGACCACACAGGATCTACTGTAACGACCACACACCTACAGGATCTACAGAATATACTGTAATGACCTTAGATCCTATAGGATCTACTGTAAAGACCGAGTGTACCTCAACATCCAGACGCTTCGTGAAACAGGACTGTCACGCAGCAGATATTTACAGTCATTCATGTTTCAGACAATTCACTTTACTACTATTTTTTTTAATTATTATTTCCAAAACTCTTTTCATAAGGTCATTTGAAGCATGATTAATATTGATATGTTTCCCATAATGCTCTAGAAAGCAAACCTATTCATTGCTGACACGTTCCTCATTGAATCACATAACACACTATAGTTAATCAGGCTGCCCCCAACCCCCCCCTATCTGAGCTGTACAGCCGTGAAGTGATCAGGAAAGCCGACCTGATCACAGAGGACCCCTCTCACCCCCTCCATCACACCTTCCAGCTGCTACCACCAGGCAGGCGTTTCAATGGACCACTGACCCATAAAAACACCTACAAAAATATCCTTCATCCCCTCTGCAATAGCCCTACTGAACAGCACCAAATGAAGACCACAGTCAGCTGATACCTCAACACCCATCTCTTGTCTCGTCTTTTATGTCTGTGTGAATGTTTATATGTGACATGTCAAAGAAAATTTCCTGTAACCCTTGTACAACAGACAATAAAGTCTTATCTTATCAACTGCTATTCCGCCTGCAAACAGTTCTGCCGTGTTGCCCGCTGTGAAAGGTCAGAGCCTGATTCTCCCCTCTGTGATGCTGTTGAAGATGTCCTGGGTCATGGGGACATAGCCCTCACTGCTCTCCAGGTAGTACAGGGGGTCTGTGATGACCCCGGGGTGGAATCCCTCTTCCATTATCCCACGCTTCATTTTCTTATGGTTTCCGTTCACCGTCAATGCATCCTTATAACAATTTTCAATCAATTTAGGCATGTAAATGAATTTTAGATGGTTTCGATTTTATAAATATCTTTGCATTAGATTGCAGCAATGTTTGGCTATGGTTGTTTGTTAGCGATCATTGAAGCCCAGGAGTTGTCCTATACTAGAACTCCAAAC
Source organism: Gadus macrocephalus (assembly GCF_031168955.1). Taxonomy (NCBI): domain Eukaryota; kingdom Metazoa; phylum Chordata; class Actinopteri; order Gadiformes; family Gadidae; genus Gadus; species Gadus macrocephalus. The sequence goes on along the minus strand of NC_082395.1, from coordinate 23,372,330 downwards.
AGGAACCAGGAAAACATTCAAGATAAATAATTTAATTGTAGGCTCATGTCTTAGCCACAACTAGGAACTTTGATCACAGCAGAATAAACAGTTCAACGGGAATAGGTTGTTGCAAATTGAGTAGAGAGTGGTTTATTTGGATGCAACTCAAGAACAAACATAATTATATAAATATAAATATATATATAGGTGAATGTCTTATTTTTAATACTGAATTGAAAGATTCAGTATACAGGTGGTACGCAACGTCTTTGATTGGGTTACCACAGAGCAACAAATTAATATATATATATATAGGCTAAATATATGAGCAGCATTTATACAGCACACCGAAATTTGTATGTAGTTACGTCAATATATTTTAAGTTAAATTCTCGTATTATTTGGATATAGCTCTTGAGTTTGACATAGGACTGATGGTGTCTAACCTCCCGTGACCATCCCCATATTCACGTTTGCGTTTCTCACGATGAGTCGGACTTGGCTTATTATTATTATTGGCTTACCATCCAATCAGAGGGCCGCATTAGTCGGCAAGCGGTGACTCCCACTGGACTTCTGCTCCTGGGACACGCCCACTAGACTTCTGACCCTGGGACCTAGTCGATCCAGAACATGGAGAGAGCTGGCCAGTGACCAGGCAGTAGACAGTCGACGTCCTCCAAGTTCACAGCCATGTTTAGTATTATTAATATACTTGCGGGTCTGGCCATTGTGCCATTATTTCTTTACATCAGGAATCCGTATATCTTTCACGACCTCGGCTATGCGTTTCGAGCAATTAGATGCGTGACTCGGATGAAAAGAAAGCAGAAGTTGAGTCCGTCGTTTTTGGGATGTTTCCTGGAGAAGGTGGAGAGGCATCCGCAGAAACCCTTCATCATCTTTGAAGGCACCTCTCACACATACAGTCAGGCCGATAGACAGAGCAACAGGATAGCTCGGGTGCTGTCGACCCACGCTCAGGTGAAGGGAGGTGACACCGTCGCCCTCTTCATGGGCAATGAGCCGCTCTTCGTGTGGGTCTGTCTGGCCCTGGCCAAGGTGGGCTGCATCGCCTCTCTGCTCAACAGCAACATCAGGTCCAAGTCCCTGCTCCACTGCCTGTCGTGCTGCGACGCCAAGGTCCTCATCGCTGCTGCAGGTGCTCTCTTCAACCGTCATGACTCCTTATCCAGACATGGGGATAGACGTTTATGATGGTGTATTCATTGTGTATTGGTGCAGTCGGCTCAACTCTTAAAATCAGGTGATTCGGCTAAATCAAACACGATTCTGTTTCACCCACCGGTATCTTAACCAGGCTGTGACGTCACACCTCCGCTATAAAACCTCCAGCACGAGGAAGGGTCTGCTCGGCATGGCTTGCCAATGGTAGCCATCGGTAGTCACCACTGTTTATAAACACGTTAACAAAATTAACAGGGGGAAAAACATGTTGGGAATAATGAGGTTAACCTGTGGCTCTTCCTCTCGTTAACTGCTCATGAAACATTTCTGCTCATGTTATATGTGACATCATGTCCAGGTGAACTCTGAACAAGTGAGGGTCACTCCTTGTGAGTCTTGATTCACTCATGGTGACTCATTGTCACTCAACACCTTGTTGATGGAGTTACCCCTTGACTGCATATTTATGTAGTCCAGGGGAACCTGTCTGACTGGAAGAGGCCAAACGGCCATCAACCAGTTAAACTCCTCCCCCTTCCGCCTGACCCAACGACCTGCCCCCGTCTCTCCTCAGAACTACGGGGGGCGGTGGAAGAGGTGATGCCCACCCTGCTACAGCAGGGGGTCCGCGTGTTCATCCTGAGTGACGACAGCGACTCTGAGGGCATGGAGGGGCTCAGTGCCAAGATCCAGCAGGCCTCGGACCAGCCCCTGTCCCCCCACCTCAGGGCCAACATCACCCTGAAGGGCCCAGCGATGTACATCTACACCTCAGGGACCACCGGTACGTGGCCCCGCTGGTCCTCTCTCCCCAGCCGGCTGAGAGAAGCTGTTCTGCGGCTGTGACCTCGGCTCCGTGCCGCATGTTTTACGGGCGTCCTCTTGTGTGGCAGGGCTCCCCAAGGCGGCGCTGGTGACTCATGAGCGGGTGATGCAGGCGGCGCTCATGTTTAGTTTGTCTAACGTCCGGGAGAACGACGTCTTGTACCTGTACCTCCCGCTCTACCACACCTCGGGCTTCCTGATGGGGCTCTGTGGGGCCATGGAGACAGGTAAAGGCGCTCGCTGGGAACACCTCTTTAAAAGAACATGTATTTCTGGGTCGTAATCATCGTCCACCATATTGACAAAATCACACAATGACTGAGACCTGGTAATGATTCTGAGTGAATCTATTCTGAATCAATTTAATCAAGTAGATTAGATAAGATTAGATTAGATTAAATTTACTTGATTGTCATTACACAGTAACAGCTTACAATGCAACAAAATGTAGGTGGGTTTTACCGGAGTGCAAACTTCAGTTTTAGCAACATGCATCTATAAATGTATGTCCTTAAGGTAATTAAATGAGGTAACTTTGTAAAGCAAACTCAACCAGTCTTGGTACTGAAGTACATCTCGGTTCAATACAGCCCCTACAGTAAGGACAAACAGAGCCCTGTCAAGCTTTGTCCCGGCATCCATAAGACTTTTGAATGGTTGAACCCCTCTTTGAACTGTATCCTCTCGTTTTAATGCCTGGAATCCTTTTTTAATTATTTATTTATTTCTCCTCCACTATGGAGGTAATACTATTTATTCATTAGGCTTAGGCAAGGATTTTATTTTCTGCGGGGCTGATGGGGTGTGTGTGCGCGCGCTTGTGTGTGTGTGTTTGTTTATTGTGTACTGTTGGGTATGGACACACCCTGCTGCTCCTCCACATCTGAAGTTCCTAACGGGAAAAATAAAGTTATTTGAATTGAATTGAATTGAATGATTCTCAGATATTTCCCTCTGCTTTTCCAGGGATCACTGTGGTTTTAAGACGAAAGTTCTCCACTTCCCAGTTCTGGAACGACTGTCGGAAACACGACGTGACGGTTATCCAGTACATCGGCGAGATCATGCGCTACCTCTGCAGCACGGCGACGGTACACCCAGAGCTCCTCACTCATCATCATAAGATCATCTGCTTATTCACCTGTATAACCCATCATGGCAGCTGCTTATTCACCTGTAAAACTCAACAGGGCAGCTGCTTCACCTGTATAACTCATCATGGCAGCTGCTTATTCACCTGTACAGCAAAACAACAGTTTGGATAGAGACAAGAGGAGACAAGTTAAGGGTACTGATTACATCCTACCTCACCTTTTGTCTCCTGCTCCTCTTCCTCTTCCCAGTCGCCCAGTGACAGAGACCACAAGGTCCGCATGGCCATCGGGAACGGCATCAGAGCTGACACCTGGTCCGACTTTCTGCAACGCTTCGGAGATATCCGTATCTGTGAATGCTACGGAGCGACGGAAGGGAACGTTGGTTTCATTAATTACATCGGAAAAGTTGGCGCTATCGGAAAAGAGAATTTCCTTCAAAAGGTGAGTGCAGATGATCTTGAATTTCTGAGCATTGGCGTTCATTCAGTAGATGTTTCGTAAGGATATTTTGAAGCATGCAGAGTACATCAAATCAATGCCTCATTAGGCATTGGTTCTAAGTTATGTCCCACGTGCCTTGGATGTCTGGTGTTTATGGTTCTTGGGTTCCCTCTAGATGACGATACCCTACGCCCTAATAAAGTATGACACGGAGAAGGAGGAGGCGGTCAGGGACTCCCGGGGATTCTGTATTGAGGTCCCGAAGGGTGAGAGACAACGCACCATGTCACACTTTGAGAAATCAAAAGCCCCGATGGTACGCAAACGTCCAGATCTGAACGAGTGTGTTGTTGACGCCAGGAGAAACCGGTTTGCTGGTTGGCAAAATCACCCCGAGGTCTGAGTTCAGAGGTTACGTGAAGAACAAGCAGCAGACGGAGAAGAAGAAGCTGCAGGACGTTCTGGTGAAGGGAGACGTCTACTACAACAGTGGGGACCTCCTTCAGATCGACCACCAGGGCTTCGTCTACTTCCAGGATCGGATCGGAGACACTTATAGGTCAGTGCAGATAAGAAAAGCCTAACGACTAAGATCCTACGAAGGCATTCCATGTCCGTTAACGGCTGTGGTTGAGTGAATGATTCAGTGTTTATTGTTGTGGATCTACGGCCTGACGTCTGCCCGTCACACACACAGGTGGAAAGGGGAGAACGTAGCCACCACCGAGGTGACGGACCACCTGGTGATGGTGCACTGTATCGAGGAGGCTAACGTCTACGGGGTGGCCGTGCCTGGTAAGAGCTTCCTACTCCTCGTCTCAGAGTCATAACTAACATCACGTGACCCTGTGAGTGACCTGAAGAGCACTGTGTGACTGTTTGATTTGATCAGGGCACGAGGGGAGGGTTGGAATGGCGGCTCTCACGCTGAAGGAAGGCCAGGACTTTGACAGCAGCGCTACGTACCAGCAGGTCAAATCCTGCCTGCCTGCGTATGCAAGACCCCAGTTCATCCGGATCCAGGTAAAGCGGGCGCAACATGTTCAGCATACCCGTCTAATACCAATATCAACTCTAACTCCTGAAATCAATTTGCTTTCCCAAAATAATTGGCATCGTTCATCAGGATGCATTGATGGTGACCGGGACCCATAAGCAAATGAAGCGAGGGCTAATGGAAGAGGGATTCAACCCTGCGGTCATCAAAGACCCGCTGTACTACCTGGAGAGCAGTGAGGGCTATGTCCCCATGACCCAGGACATCTTCAACAGCATCACAGAGGGGAGGATCAGGCTCTGAGCCCTCAAAGCAGGGAACACGGCAGAGATCTGCCCTGCATGGCTGACATGACTTCAAAAAATTGGTTCTGATTTAGGATCATCAGGGAGTAATTATGTTAATGAGATTAAGCTTTTATCTTGGTTTTAATAAAACACAATCATCTGTATATTAACTCTGTAATACATCTTAATATTGCATCCTATTTGTGTATCTTGCTAAATCATTGTATTAAATATATACTTTTTTTAAATAATGTACAGTGTTGTCATTTAAAAAAAATCAAAGCTTGGGCAGGAAATGTGTGCAGTACTAACAATTTGTCGGAAAACCTGAGTGACAATAAGTGATTATGCTGTTCATGATGAACTTGGCTAAAGATAAAAAGAGCAAACACTGAGTCACCTTTGGTCCATTTTGAACAGCGAAGAGTGTTTGCACTACGGGCAATCCTGAACAAGTCTCATTACTGGATGGCACTCTTAACCAGTTATTGCTTTAACATTAATCACTTTAAAAAGATGCAGGTGCACCGACTACACTAGGGGCCTTATAGTGAGAAACGGCTCATGGATGATGGTTGCCTAAACCTGCCATCATTCACACACTCGGACAGTTACCTATGCCCACCTATTCTAAATGATATTGTAACCTCCGATTTCTATTTGTGAAAGAAATTACACATATTTTAGTGAGTTGAAATATTCGCCTGGAACGGAAGGTTCTGCTCGGTCCGTAGTTAAACATTTATTATGTTTGATTCATGCTCCTTCCTACCAAACGCGCTTCAGTTACCCCATTTGTACAATAATTACAATCATGCCCTTTGTCCTTTGTTGTTAGGACCTGGTGTGTAACGAGTCGGCTGGTTTTAACAGTAACGATGATTCGTGACAAAACCTGATTTTGTTAATCTCTTTATTGTTCTGAAAACATTACATGACGGTCTTTGTCTTGGAAGCCAACATGAACTTATTTTAAGTGCCAGTGAAATAAATTGGATGAATACCTAAGAACGAATAATAATGTTCTTGTGCATCTTTTCTTTCTGTGTGTGTAGTAGTGTGTATTTGATAACAAAAAAAACTTCACAAACTTCACTTCTCAAACATCACAGTGTTGAGAAGGGAGAAATACGTTTCTTCATTGCTCTGCGTTTATCAGTGTCAATCATTAGGCAGAAAGAGGTTGTGAAATGGGCCTTGATAATATTGGTCAATCATTGATGTCGTTGACAGTCAGTCTTTTCAATGCAACTTGTATCAATCGTACGTCACATTTAACCACAGATGTTAACCGGCCCAAATGTGTCATGTTGCAGGCGATGTGGCTGTCGGTCAACGATGACCTCACAGCTGTGTGGACCACACACACACACACACACACACACACACACACACACACACACACACACACACACACACACACACACACACACACACACACACACACACACACACACACACACACACACCTCTCCAGGTATGATATCAAGGGGATGATGGTAAAGTCGGTCAGAGGCTCCCCTGTTGATAATGCTCAGCTAGTGATAGATAACGATAACGGGCAGAAACATTCTGTCCGAGCAGTATTAAGACTTCAAGCTAGTCGGTGGAATGATAAGTGTGGCCGAGGATTTCCCTCCATTTACAATCTGACCTCTTTCAAATTACAGTTTGACTTTCCCAGAGCAGATGGAGTCGTAAGAGTCCTGTGTGAGGGGGCTGTACGTCTTCCTGCCGGGGTCCACGATGAACAGCGGGTCCCGGATGGTGCTCGGATCAAAGCCTTCCTTCACTAGCCTGAATTTGACCTGTTTGAACGTGCCGGTGAGTTCAGGGTCATTCTGGAAAAGAAACGTCCAGTCAGAGCACAGGCGACCGGTTAGGATAGTATACACATAAAGCATCTGCAGAAAGAAACCATTATTAATGGTTAATAACGTAACAAAGTAAAGGAGATGATTATTCATACGACTCAATCCCCCAGCACCACCACCTGTCCACCTTAACGTAGGCGTAGCGCTTGGTTTTGGTTCTACTCAGATGCCGCCAGTGGCTGAACAGAACACAAAGTAGTTAATGGGAACCAAAAATAGGCAAATACAATCTAGCGTCCTCTGTAGGAGGCTGTGGTGGATGAAGTACTCGGACCACATACTTGAGTAAAAGTTGAGATACCTAGTGTAAAATATTACTCCAGTAATGGTGGAAGTACTCCCTTTAAACGTCGTAATTCGAAGGCTAAACAGACAGCCATCGAATTGCAAAGTTGGGAGAAACCCGCCCAAACTGCACGAATCACCATTTGTTCTGATCGGTACACTTTTGGATCTGTCACTTTATTGTCTATGGTCACGCATGCTGCACACCGACAGACTCGCACACACACACACACACACACACACACACACACACACACACACACACACACACACACACACACACACACACACACACACACACACACACACACACACACACACACACACACACACACACGCAGGGGCAACGCGCAGACAGACACACACGTGCGCACAATCACATTCACGCGCGCAGGGGGAACGCGCAGGCAGACACACACACGCACACACAGACACACAGCATGCATGTCTTGGAAAGGAAGGAACGACAGGTTTTTCGAATGGAGTGGAGTAAAAAGTACGATTTTCCTCTACGAGGTGTAGTTGAGTAAAAGTAAATAATGATACTCAAGTAAAGTACAGATATGCTAAAAAGTGACTTAAGTACGGACCAAATTACTGTCCACCCCTGGTAGGATGGTACGATTAATACGGTTCCACTTAGATAACATTGCATTGACATATCTGGCTTACATTCGACTGCTGAGGCAAAACATGTTTCTCTTTTTTGGTCATTTCCATCATATTCCGCCTAAATCTGCGTAGCTTGTGACTTCTTGTGATTCACAATTGCTCTCCCTTGCGCTTGCAACATGCACTGGAGTGGGTGTGCTGTTTGATTGACCTCCTGTCCTGCCTCTTCAGCCATTGTGTTGAAGCCCAGCAGAAAGCCACTCCTTCTGCTTCCTTTTTAGATTTCCTCCCTTGTATCTGCTCTATTTCCATTTCATCATTCTCTAAACACACAGGGTACTTCAAGGCGTACACAACACTTACTCATATCCTCTACACTCAACACGCAGACACACCCTGGACCATTCCCCCTCTGAAAAAGACTGTGTCTGCATGTTTACAGATTGTACCTCAAAAATAGAGATCCCTAAGGTGAGGAACCTTTGACCAACTAACTCCTTAGCACTAACTCAGGATCTTAGATCTTAACGAGTTGGCAATAACGAGATGGAACTAACAAGTTAGCAGTAATGAGTTGGCACTAACAAATGAGTGCTAACTCCTTCGTGCTAACGAACGAGATAGCAGTAACGAGTGTGTACTAACGAGTGGGCACTAACGAGTTGGCACTTGGCACTAACGAGTTAGCGCTGATGAACGAGTGGTGCGTCGACGTGTTCCCTGGCTGCAGGGCCGGTGTTACACAGAATTATGCGACCCACCGAAAAGTTTGACCCCAGGGGGCGCTGTTGCATATTTTCTGCAATATCCACGAGTTTGAAACGTAGACAGGCATGACAAAAACATACATAAAACATAACATCTCCCCCCCAACCATTTGCCTTTTTATTAAAGGCGCTTAATAAATACATTTGATTGATTTGATTAGCATTCTACAGACCCATACAATGGATAGGGCGTTTAGTACGGTCCTTCACCGTTGCTTCTTCACCCATAAAAAGCTACATTCAGTGTTAAATTACGCTGATTTACCTTTGAGCATTTCCTATTATAGGCTGCTGTGTAAAATGCTGTTTAGAATTAATGTTAGTATCAAGAAAAGAAAGACCCACCGGAAATCTTATGTTTTATTTATGTTTTTGTTATAATGCACACCTGCATGTTGCAGAAAATGTGCAACAGCGCCCCCTGGGGTCACACATTTTGGTGGGTCGCAGAATTCGGTGTAACACGGCGCTGGCCGTGTTACACCGAATTACACCGGTGCCCTAGGCGACTCGACATCAAAGAGGAACTGAACTGAAATTTGAAGTTTAGTTGATATAACAGATGTATTGTCTGCCTTCTCATTGGTACAATAACTAAAAATGGCTGAACTTGCTAAAAGGGATTAAATTGTACGGTGAAAGGGGTGAAAGGGGTGAAAGGGGTGAAAGTGTTACAGTGCGCCGCCATGTTGGATTTCAACAATCAGTGACGTCACTGGCATGGTAACCTACTCCGACTCTGTGGCTCTAGCAGCCATAGCAGGTAATAAGTCAGGCTCTGAGGCTCGCTGAAATGGCTACGGAAAAGCAAACAACCAGGTCTACAGGAGGATCATCTTTTGGATTCCCCTTGGCTGCATTAATGAATTATATAGGGCCAAGGCAGCTGGGGTAATCATACATTTCCACAGGCTACCTTTGAACAGGAAACCAGCCCTTAAAGGCCCACTATGCAACTTCGGGCATTTCTTCGCTGTTTTCTTGGTTTTGGCACGCACATTTCTCTACACAGCGCCCCCTACAGCTTCGTAGTAGATATTTCACAACACTGTCGTAACAACTCGTTGACGACCCTTCCCCATGCACTTCTACGCGAGCCATGTGCATTTGTTTTCAAAGAAGCCGGCGAATGCGTGGAGCCATGTCCGAAGTAGATGTTCATAAAGTGTAGGCAAGGTTATACATTTTTAAAAGGGTGTATTTGTATTGCAATAAACATAAATCCATCCTTTTTTATAGTTGACGGGGAGAATTTATATCCTAGATTATAATTGTTTTATCTTAGGTTGAACAGAACAATCAGTGTAAGAGGTTTGGCCAACATAATAATCTAAATAAACAAGAACCTGGATTCGGGGATTCAGTCTGTATCTGGGGGACGAGCCAGACGAACAGCAAAACACCCATGGAAACAAAGGTGTTTATATGGTTGCAACCAGTGTTGGGATAGTTCACTTTCTACGTGAACTAGTTCAAAGTTCAGTTCACAAATTTTAAAATGAACTAGTTCAGTTCAACGTTCATAATTCAAAGATTTGAACTAAGTTCACAGTTCCAAAAAATGAACTAATTCATAGTTCTTTTTTTCAATATGTTGCTGTGTGAGCTATTATTTTTTTCCGGTATTTTGAACATCGAGCCCACTTCGTGATTTGTCTAGGATGAAATAGAGTGGTTGAATCAAGCATCGTAGCGAAATAGTTTCTATCGTGTTTTATTGTACATTTAGCGCATTTTGTAAATCCCATTGATTTCTGTTGGAAGACTCATTGCTCGTTGGCCGGAAGCGGAAAGGGAACTAGTTTGGTTGTAGTTCAAATTTGGTTGTAGTCTTTTCGCTCGGTTCTAGCCCTACTGTTGAGTCGGAGAACCGAGCGAAAAGACTACAACCAAACGTAAACAGCCCCCATTTCCGTTTCCGGCCAACAAGCAATGATTCTAGGAGGTATTCTAGTCCGCTGAGCTATGAGCCAGAGAGCTAACGTTATGGATTTGACATATTTATAATTCGAAATTCGTCTCAGCCTTTATACCACAGACACTCTGGGGTCTATAGCATATAACCGTGTTGTCTGATTACAGTTTGATTCATTTTTCACAATTTAACAGATCTCGTTTTGAAGAATAATCACCGCGCCATTCGTTTCAATGGGAATCGGGACGGTCTATACTTTCAACATAAAGTGTATTTATATTTTTTAATTCGTCCCAGCCTTTACACCACAGACACTATAGGGTCTATAGCATATAACCGCATTTTCTGATTGCAGTTTAATGTAACAGTAAGCTGACAACACCGCAACTGCAAATTAACCACACGAAGATAACCATGGCAACCGGTCAAACAAATGTTCTCATTCTGCGCGCGCATCCGCCGTTTTGATAAACAAATAACGAAGTTAAACCGAGTGTGCGTGCCGTTCACAGACACCAGAATGAACGAGTTCACAGTAACGTTCATCAGGCAGTAATACAGTACGTTCAGTTCACGTTCGCCGAAAATATGAACGAGTTCATGAACTATCGTTCAATGAACGCGTTCAGGCACAACACTGGTTGCAACCAAGCAAGCTAGAAACATACAGGGCTCACAACAAAACGGTCGAGAAAACACATTTGTACAGAGACTATCAGACTATCAACATCAAGAATACCACGAAGACAAAGGCCACCCAAGGGTACTTTCAATTTCAAAAGCAACATGGCCGAGTCGGCGTCTGATTTGCAGTCTTCTTTTTCTTTCAGTTCACGCTATTCCTGAACAGCTTGCCCAACGTTTACTCGTGTCTGGCCTCTCTGCCGGTCAGTCTCCCTTTTCTCTTCTTCTGTTCCTCCGACATTGGGTTTCTCTGTCTCTTTTTAGTCGGCTGATCTATGATGAATATAACAATCCCTTTTAGTGACTTGTGATGATATCGAGCCGGTTCCGTGTTTGGGGGTCTGTGCCGTAAAGCAATTCGTTACTTCGCGAGACCCGAGACTCCCGCGAGAGTGGGCGGCGGGTCGCCGGCAGAAACATATTCCTTTTCTCCGCCAAGATGCGCAAGGGTGAGTCGAAACAACGAACAATCGAACAAAAATGTATAATAGAACCATCGCAATGACTCTTAGCCTGTTATAGTAAGGTAAATCAAGCCAAAAAAGTTGCATAGTTCCCCTTTCACTCGTGTCTGATCTCTTTTCTGGTCCATTCTTCTTTTGTTCCACCGACGGTCGCCTCTTGGGTCAGTCGATTGATCCATGATGAATGCAACAATTGCCTCGCAACTGGCTGTTTATATCTAGCCGGTGCCATGTTTGGGTGTGTGTCTGTGCCGTAAAGCATTTTCGAAACTACAATCTGACTACATTTTCGAGGATACTTCCGCTGCGTCACATCCGGATTGTGTCGGTCCGAACAGAGCAAGTACTTTAATGGTGGAGAAGAGCTGATCACCTTTAACCTAGATGTTGTGTGCCGTGTGACACCAGTGAGTGGGTCCAGGACATTCTCACCTGATGGGCCATGTGACACATCAGTCAGAGAGTCCAGTCTACTCCCATTTTGATGTACTCTCTGAAGACAATGCTTACATTCACACGTCTGCATCATCTCTGTTTGTATAAGGATAATATATGTTCTAAGGTCACATTGGGATTCAGAAGACATAGGGGTATGCTGACATCCACACAGTATGACCCTGATGGGAAATTCTATATTTGATGAAAGTCCAACTTTGTATTGTGTAAAATTCGGGGATATAAGGAGCTGCCTGGGATTCATTCAGTAGTGTGTATTCAAGGATACCATTCTGCTTTGTTGTCTCTCGTTTGCGGGTGGCAATAAACTCTTCATCTATACTTGACCTGGACTCTCCGATTTCTCTTGCTTATAGCTAGTTGAAGTGAATTAGATAAGTTGTTATTATTAATGTTACAACACAATCGACCCAGAAATGGATGCAGAACCATCAGCATAACTCTCAACCTGCATACTTAATGTAATTTTGGCTAAAAAAGTTGCATAGTGGGCCTTTAATACAGGGGTTTTCAAACTGTGGGGCGCCAGAGTTCTTCAGGGGGGGCGCGACGTGAGAAAAAAATAAACCCAAAAAAAAACCTGAAAGACGATCATTCAAATCATCAGTCGTACTTCAACTGTAGAAGTAACATAATACTAAATCCATTTTCAACCGTTTATCTTCGTGCAAACCATTTAACAAATCTACACACTTAATATCTAAACAGAATTTCGATATCATTTAAAATGTCTTCAGAATCACAGTTTTAGTTTCGTTTTCAGCTGTTTTCATTGAAGACGTCAGCCCATTCTGATACACCTACTTCTAGACATCGTAACTCATTCCTTTCTCAACCGTTTACCATCGTTCAAACCATTAAACAAATCTACACACTTGTATCTTCAATACTATCGAAACGGAATTTTGATAGCATTTATACTTTTTTCAGAATCACAGTTTTAGTTTTAAACCGGCGTCGTTTTCAGTTGCTTATAATAATTTAGGTCACCATAGCAACGCCGGTAAACAAACCCCGCCGAATAGTCGAATCTCTGGACTGAAAAGGCAGATAATAATAATAATAATAATAATACATTTAATTTAGAGGCGCCTTTCAAGACACCCAAGGTCACCTTACAGAGCATATAGTCATCATTCAAAACTATGTAAAACAGACTAGGAATAAAAGGAAAACAGAGGTTAAACATGAAGAATAATAATAATTAATAACACTCAAAGACGCCTAAAGTGAAGGGGGGACCTCACTAACCACCACCAATATGTAGCACCCACTTGGGTGATGCACGGCAGCCAATCGGTGCCAGAACGCTCACTACACACCAGCTTGAGGTGGAGAGTTAGGGATGAGGTGGAGAGTGAGTGAAAAGAACATATTTAAACACTATCGACCATATTTAAACACTGTCGATCACATTTAAACAATATCGACCACATGTAAACCCTATCGCCCACATTTAAACACTATCACCCACATTTAAACACTATGGACCACACGTAAACCCTATCGACCACATTTAAACACTATCGCCCACATTTAAACACTATCGCCCACATTTAAACACTATGGACCACATGTAAACCCTATCGACCACATTTAAACCCTATCGAGATCTGATTCGACTCAGAAAATTCAGAGTCGGGGACCCTGAATGAATCTGTAAACTGGCCGTTTACACAGATTAAGATGTTCAAATGTATTTAAAAAAGGTTAAGCTAAAACATGCTTAGATAAAGTTGTTAAATTGTGTTGTTTAAAAAAGATGTTGTAATGTTTCAGAAATATGTTTAAAAAATATGTTAAAAAATTTGTTTAAAATGTTTCAAAAATATGTTCCAAATGTTTTAAAATTATGATCGGAGATGTTTGAAATGTGTAAAATAATTAAAATAGCTTTCAAAACGCAGGTATTTAGAAAAAAAAATTGGGGGGGGGGCTCAGCTGAATTTTTTTCTCTGAGGGGGGGCTCACTCTCTCACACTTTGAAAACCCCTGCTTTAATACATGGCTGGCAGCCTTAAAACTGACAATCAGCCCCTGTCATCTCAATCTCCACAAGCTAGCACTCCGACCATAAAGTGTATAAACTATTACTCCGAGGATATCACAGATCTATGTTTCCAAGCTGCTAATTAAACCACGGCGGGTCTGTAAACAGAAGGTCCACAAATGTCCCGACGTTGTTCGCCGACTAGCCGATTGCTGATGCAGAGGGAGTTAAACTCGAAGAAGTAGTTTCATAGTAAGATGTATCTGTGCAATATCCATCAACATCAACCAGAAAGTAAACCTCCAACATCCACCTAAAGTAAACGAGACGCTCGTGAATCCTCCTCGCATCTATGCTCATCCGCGGGTGTATCTCCCAAAGTGCATCTAACATGTCTTTCAGGTCCCGTCCACCCGGAGCCGATTTTTTTGTGAAACCATGTCTTTAATAACCATGTTTTTAGGCAGATAATAAACCATGTTCTTTAATAGGTCCATGGTCCCAGGGTAGTTTCAAATAAAACCGGACCTATGCGGTTTCGTGTTAGGTTTCGTGTGGACGCCTGAAGCGACGTTAGAGTTGCGTTGAAAGTTACAGTTTTTTTTTTTTATTTGTAGCTTTAAATACAGCCCCTTGGTCAATTTAATTACTAACTGTACATTAAAAAGTATTTTCACTCAATCTAAAAAGGTTAAACAACTACTATCTCCTCCTCGACTTCAATGTTTGCATACAGCGCACAGGCTGGATGCGGGCAGGCTTGAGGCGCTCCACTTATTTTTGTGGAGAACCAGCGCCTTGAATATGTAGGTACAGTATTTGTACAGCTCGATGCGTTTCCGCAATGAGTCCGTCTTTACGGAGATATTCCTGAAACGCATCAAAGGATATCGGAGGGGGAATGATAGTTTTGGCCTTGTTACTTGGTTGCTATTTATGGGGCGCTCCAGCGTCTCCGCTCGGACGTCCCTTAGAGAGAACATGGCCACTTCCAAAACCTCTCTCTCGCCGCACAGCATCCGAAATGCCCTGTGCAAGGTTATGCAACCTAATCCCACCATTAGATGATCAAGGTTGACCCGAACCTCTCGGCAGCAGACCGATTAAATGGCGGTGTCCATGCTCGAGCAGCACCCACACGCACACCAGTCACACCCACACGATCAGAAAGTGGAGTGCCTAAAATTGATCCCTCTCCACCGCATGGCAGTCGGACAGTACAGGCATGTCCCTCACAGGCTCAAACGCGTAAGCAGCCATATTAAAATCACTATTTTCCGCCGTGCAGTGTAGAAGACGTTCCTGTGTCTGCAGGAACGACCTAGTCCTACCATGCCAGTGACGTCATCGGCGCTCTAATACTAAAAGACACATTTTCTTTTGTTGCCAAAAAAGAAGCTATGTATTAATTTTTATTTATTTTTTTTTGTGTAATTTCTTTTTATCATGGTCATAGCACGTTATCGATGTTGATTATTTCAGTTCAGTTTATCTTTAAATTGTGCCCTGGACAGGACTTCCGAGCGGGGGGGGTGCGCCTAGCGCCGGCCTTGAGTGATGGGCCTCTTCATAACTAATTTATATATTTTTGTAATTCAATAATGTAATATATATATATATATATATATATATATATATATATATATATATATATATATATATACATATATATACTGTATATATATATATATATTTTTTTTTTAAACCTTATTTTTTGGTGCCCCCCCAGGTACTTGATGCCCTTCGCACTAGGGAGCGGCGGGCCGGCCTGGCTGTTACCTGGATCCTGATAAACTGCGGCCAAGCGAACTGAGGCAGAGAGTGGCTGATGTGAGCGAAGGTCTCTCTGCAGTCCAGGGTCTTCCCCTCTTTCAAGGTCAGCGTGGCCATCCCAGCCCTGCCTTCGTGTCCTGGAACGAGTAAGTGGTCTTCGTCAGGTGATGGAGTTAGGACTTTAATGGTCTCCTACTAATCTTCATATCAACATGTCGGGCAGGACAACGTTTGAGACGCCATGCAGAAAAACTATTTTCTGACCTGGCAGCTGGACTCCGTACACATTCGAATCCAAAACAGAGTCCATCATGGTCAGGATGGAAGCCACCTCTGTGGTGGCCACGTTCTCTCCTTTCCACCTGCAGAATGTGAGTCAGACAGGATTTGAGGAAGATTTTCAGAACTTTGTGGCTCTCACAACACATTGTCACTATGGCTACAGCACGCCGAAACGGTGGTAGTGTTGAACTTCAAACATATGTGAATACTGAGCATTCATGTTATCAATGCATTCACAGTTTAACTTTAGTAGTTAACGACAGCATCCATCGCGTGTGACATCCAGACTCGAGCGCACCTGAAGGTGTCCCCGACGCGGTCCTGGAAAAAGACGAAGCCGTCCTCATCGATCTTCATCAGGTCTCCGCTGTTCAGGAACAAGTCCCCCTTCTCCACCACGTCCCGCACCTTCTTCCTCTCCGTCTGCCCGGGGTTGTTTAGGTACCCCCCGAAGGGATTCCTGGCCGTGATCTTAGACAGGAACAGTCCGGTCTCCCCTTCGAAAGGGAAGGAGAAGTTAAACTGACCTGTACTCCCCGAAACCTTTCAGCTGAATGCGAGTCTGTCCGTTCATACGGTGCATGTCCTTTACAACTGTTCTAAGGTTCTAGCTGTTTAACAGAACCTTGTCAGAACTCACCGGTTGGAACCTGGACACACAGGCCGTATGCGTCTCTGACCAGCTCCTCCCTCTCCGGGTCGAACTTAACGAGCACGTAGGGAGAGACCCTCTACCGTACAAAACAGTTCACATCATCATACACTCAATATGGGGCCTCATGTAAATGACATGAAAAGGGTGAGTCAATCATAAAAAGTTAATCATTCAGCCAATACAAACCATCCCCCCAGAAACATAGCGTAGATCAATGGTATAGTGTAGCCCCTTTATGATGTTTTTTCAGCCGAGTACCCCCGTCACCTAGCCTGGCTATTGCCAGACCAAGCTCAATCGTAGATTGCACGTTGGTCTGGGGAAGCTGCCTTCATTTTCTTCAGCACAAGAGTCAATCAATGGGCTTAGTTCAAATGACTCTGTACGCAATTGGCTGCTTGCCGTCGCTTCCCTGTCGTCATTGTGTTAAACCAGCCAATAACATTAAAAGGGTGCAATTACCGGTACTCACAATTTAATGAGAAACACGCAGATTCTCTATTGCAGACTTTTCAGAATTTAACCTTCCTCAGGGTGAAAATAAATCGATAGTTGGATTTTTTTTACAGCAGTACCCCCATTTGAGCACCACTGGCGTAGATCACACTGAGAGCAATAAAAGGACCTCCGATCCCAGACGTACCCGGTGGTAGAAGTTGACCTTCCCAACGGCGCCGACTCGTCCGGGGTAGTTCATCAGTGCCGTATTCCCGTCGCTCGACCCGTAGAACTCCGTGATCCTGATCTTCCCAAAGCGTTGCAGGAAGAGCCTCCACACGTCGGCGCGCAGGCCGTTCCCCACGACGACTCGGACCCTGTGGCGCCGGTCGTCTGCCCCCTGCAGGGGGGGGGCGTGGAACAGGGAGGAACAAGAGCATTGGTTAGAACCAGGAGACCCATGGAGTAATGTACACACTTATTGTATGTTGTACGTCCTGGCACTTAATGTATGCACTTATTGTGTGTTATACGTCATGGCACTTAAAAACAGTACTTAGCATGGTGCAGCATCTTACCCTAGCTATCTGTGTTGTATACTGGGAATGGGTTAACCTAGTGATAGTTAGTGCTTGGCATTTGGTTCTATGAACATCCTTAAGGTACCGACAGAGATGTTGTTTCTCTTTCTTCCAACAAATGGACTTATAAATGTAAATGATCTATGACATCTAGTAGAACACATGAATGGATACATTTTGAGGTGAATGAATGGCTGAATGTCTGGTGAAAGGCTGCAGGTGAGGTGGTGAGCGGACCGCGGGCGTGTTGCAGAGGTAGCGGAGGATCTCCCCGATGTAGAGGATCACCGTCACGTTGTGCCGCCTGCAGTCCGCCCAGAACTGGGAGGCCGAGAACTTCCTCTTCAGGACCACCGTGATGCCTGGAGGAGGAGGAGGAGGACCATGAGGTAGAAGGGGTTCCCCTCGATGTGTGCATGTAACTCAATGTTATATTCTAGTCCCATTATGGTATGTCACTAGAATTGCTTTAAGTACTGAATTCAGCATCACCAAGCCTTTGCAAAATAGATTTGAAACCATTGTACGATAAAAGTTAGTAGAATTTATAGACTGATAACACTGATTCCGTACTGTAGAACCACACACAATCCTCTCTCTCGGCTGGTTCAGACTACACGATTCTCAGATATTCCTCCACAATTTAACATGTAACACAATACGATCACAGAGCCAGGAAATCGGGCCTTGTCTCGTTGGAAGACACACTACAAGATTCGAGGGTGCGATGCTCTCTACTTTGTATCATTCACGTTTGTAAGATATTTAGAAAATCGAAGGTTTAGAACTGACATAAATGTTTTTTAACATTTTTGTCATAAAGGTTCCAGTAGATTTTATTTCTGCTCAATGCAGCATCGCCTCACAGTAGTTGCGTTGCGCGTGACATGAGCGATATAAAGTACCCGCAGCAACAACGTAGCCTAGCAACAGAACGTCAACAATGGATCCTGAGTACCTAAAATTTTTAAAAAACAGTCAGTTCTAAACCTTAGATTTTCTAAATATCTTACAAACGTGAATGATACAAAGTAGAGAGCATCGCACCCTGTGCCCAGTCTTCCGACGAGACAAGGCCCGATTTCCTGGCTCTGTGATCGTATAGTGTGACATGTTAAATCGTGGAGGAATATCTGAGAATCGTGTAGTCTGAACCAGCCATAAAAGCTGGAAGAAACATGCTTTTGGGTCATTGAGTAACGTGATAAATTAAACATTAAGACATTATGTCCCCACTATGAAAGCCGCGGTCCAGAACGACCTGTTCCCACATCCTCCCACAAGCCTGACCTTCAGTCTCACCAAGGAAGAGGCATGTTAAACATTACCTTCCTCATTCTTATAGCACATCAGAATGACGCCAAATGGATTCAAGTGAACACACACACACACACACTCACTCTTTGCCAGCAGGTGCAGGGAATCAAACCAGCAACCCTTGGCTGAGAGATGGCTTGTGGTCCCTCTCCCTCTTTTCCCCTCCCCTAACCTCTCTCTAAGCCCCGCCCCTCCACTCTCTCTATGCCCCGCCACTCACCTCTAATGGCCCTGCCCCTCACCTCTCTCTTTGTCCCCGCCCCTCACCTCTCTCTATGGCCCCCTCCCTCATCTCCCTCTGGCCCCGCCCCTCACCCCACCCATGGCCCCGCCCCACCTCTCTCTGTGCCCCGCCCCACCTCTCTCTATGCCCCGCCCCTCTCTCTGGCCCCGCCCCTCACCTCTCTCTATGGCGCCGTGCAGCCCGGCGTGCAGCCCTGACATGTGGTACAGAGGCAGTGTGAGGTAAAGACGGTCCTGGGCGCCCACGTGGGCGTGGGTCAGGAGGAAGGCCGCCGCCCAGGCCTTGGCCTCCGTGCTCACCGTGGCTTTGGGCAGACCTGGAGAGCAGAACACACAGAGCACCGGGACGTACATCCTTCAGAAGGACGTCCAGAGCAGCGCATCCTGATGCAGCAGAGAGTATCACTACCAGTCAACTCAGAGAGCAGCTGTCTGATATTTCTGACCACCAGGTGGGACGTTGATTAAAAGTCCTTCAGTGGATAAAGTCATATAGTGACAACACACAAGGCCGTGGGCCCCAGGTGAAGGCTGGGTGCAGGCTTGTGGATATGTATGTTGTATGTCCTGGCACTTAATGTACGCACTTATTGTACGTTGTACGTCCTGGCACTTAAATACAGTACTAAGCATTGTGGGGCGTCTTATCCTAGTTATCTGTGTTGTATATGGGGAATGGGTTAACCTAGTGATTGTTCGTTTTTTGCACTTGGTTCTATGAACATCCTTACTCTACTGACAGCGATACGTTGTTTCTCTTGGATAAAAGCGTCTGCTAAACGCCCGTAATGTAAATGTAAATGTATGTATCATACTACTCCCTTAGGGGCACTACTTCCTCTAGCTCAGGGGTCAGCAACCTTTTCAACATGCAGTGCCAGTTTGACATTTTCTCGTTAATGACTGTGCCTTAATAAAATTTAAGCTGAATTATGACAAAGCGACCAAAATCATTTGCAGAAGACCTGGAATTATACTATTTCCATATAGTCCACAATCATGCATCAACATTTAAATGTTTTCTTGGTTGTTATATTTGCAACATGGGCTTCCAAATTATAATTACATATGTCCCATCTTAAAACAACATTTACAGAAACTCATTCAAAAACATATTTGCACTGTGAGAAATGTAAAAAAGCTAGAATACATGAGAATGTTGGAACCATCCACATCAATATCTTTAAGACATGTACAGCTTTGCAAAACCATGTGAAAGCGATGCATACAGGCCACTTGCTACAATATTTTTAATATTTTCTTCTCTATTACTCACAACATAGGTTTAAAAACTATTAATTTATCCCATTTCAGAACACTGCTTTCTGTAACTAATTTAAACATATTTGTACTGGGAGGAAATGCCCAAAACAGAATAAAGTGCAAAACAAATCGGTAGTAATGATTATGCTGCCGCATTGTGCTGTGAATTCTTGTAATAATAATAATCAAATAAAAATAAAAAATAGTTTTTATTTAATTTTTTTAAGTGTGCCAATGATTATGCTGCCCCGTGCCAGTGCTGGCACGCGTGCCTATTGCGACCCCTGCTCACCTGTCGTGCCAGAGGTATAGAAGTATGCGGTGGGGCTTGTGGCCTTCACCTGAGCCCTGAGCTGGGGGGACAGAGGCTGGTCCGAGGCCTGCTGGATCTTATCACTGAGAGCCTCCAGGCCCTCGGAGCCACAGGCCTCCCCCAGGATGAACACTCGGATGCCCTTCTGCCGCAAGCTGGGCAGCACCTCCTCCACGGCCCCCCGCACACCTGGGGAGGGGGAGCACAGGTGAGGGTGGGGTCAGAAAAGGCTCTGGGGAGGGGGGGAGAGGAGGGGTTAGGGGCGTGGTCCGCTGACATGATCAGGTTTGATCCATAACAGCCGTTCTATGATAAAGGGGTGATATTGCGCCACCAGGCGTGAGCGTGATTAGCCGTTACAAGCTGTTTGAAAATCAGCCTTTTCCTGTGTTTTAGTGACATCACAAGTGGGCGTGTCCACCTAGATGTATGATGGATAGATCAGCAACATTTGCTACAGTCCACTGGGTAGGCTGGTAGACTGATCACCCGCAGCGCTACCATTGGGCCCGGGTGGGCCTGGGCCCACCCATTTTAGGAGTAGTGAGTGATTTTCATTCTAGCCGTTCATCCAATAAGCAGCCTGAGGAAAGCGTTGAGTAAAAGCTTCTCAGCCAATCAGCGGCTTTTACCCCACGTGTGGACTGCCTGCCCACAGGCTGCAATACGCACGTTGATTCTGCTGGGAAAATCATCACCTGTACAGCAAAACTCAGACCTACAGAAATTAAATTATGGACAAGCAGAGGATGGAGCTGAACATTAGCGTCAAGCCCGACACATACGGCTTCATGAGAGCCGCTGCTGCCTGCTTGCCACGTGACAAGGCTCTCATCCGGCCCGCCTGAGCGCACTTTTCCATTCCGGTGGAAGACGCAGAGCACACTGGTTTTGTGCAGCAGCATAAAAGAAAGGCAAAGGCCAACAAGACCATGAACGAAAAAAAAGAAACACTCTTAGAAGTGCTCAACGCATGCCCCTGTGATATTTTCCCCAACATGAACAGCCTCCTCACATTGCCCATGATGACGACAAGGTCCCTGGACCTTCAACATCTCTCCTCTGGCTCAACTGACTCCCTCTCTGTTGCTGACTCAGTGGACTTATACAACCAGTCCCTGAGCAGTCTCCTGGATCTCCACGCCCCCTTAACATCGAGGTCAGTCTCCTTCTCGCGCTCCGCACACTGGTACACCAGTGAACTACGTACAATGAAGGCTGCTGGGCGTGTCCTTGAGCGGCGACTCAAGGCCTCTGGTCTGACCGTTCACAAACAGGCATACAGGGAACACAGGAGGGCATATGCTGAAGCCCTGAATAATGCACGGTCCAGGTTCTATTCCGCAATAATCAACAATAGCCCTGGTAACTCCAAACAGCTCTTTTCAACTGTCCATCACCTTCTCAAACCCCCTTTACCATCCCAATCTGATGTCACCACGGAGAGGTGCAACATGCACATCAACTTTTTTAAACAAAAAGTGAATAACATCCGCTCACACCTCTCCATCACTACTGCCCTGCCCCTTCAAACTGCTGACCCACCGATTGACTCTGTCCAGACCCTCTGCTCCTTCTCCAGCATCACAAAGGAAGAGGTGGAGGACGTCATCAGGAAAATGAAGCCATCCACCTGTGCACTAGACCCCTTCCCTACAGCTCTGCTGAAGGCCAACATCTCTGCTGTCTCTCCACTCATCACCAATATCATTAACCACTCCCTCCTGGCCGGCCATATCCCATCTGCATTAAAAACTGCCGTCATCAGACCAACATTAAAAAAACCTACCCTTGATCCAGAAGTCCTCTCCAACTACAGGCCCATCTCAAATCTCCCATTTCTGTCAAAAGTTCTGGAAAAAACAGTTGCAGCACAACTCCAGGATCACCTCATACAACATCACTTGTTTGAAAAATTCCAGTCTGGTTTCCGCTATGGCCACAGTACAGAAACAGCCTTGGTCAGGGTCACAAATAACCTCCTGATGGCAGCAGACACCGGCTCCCCATCTCTCCTCATCCTCCTGGACTTAACAGCTGCTTTTGATACGGTTGACCACAATATTCTCCTTCACCGCCTGCAATACACCATTGGACTATCAGGAAATGTAAAGAACTGGTTCACCTCGTACCTCACTGACAGAACTGAGCACGTTGCCCTGGGCAAAGCAAAATCACACACCAACAACGTCACCTGCGGTGTCCCCTAGGGCTCGGTGTTGGGCCCCACACTGTTCTCACTGTACATGCTCCCCCTGGGTAGTGTCATTAGCAGGCATGGCTTGTCTTACCACTGCTATGCTGATGATACACAGCTCTACATCAGGACAACCCCCACTTCTTCTGCCCCTCTGCCAACATCCACACTGACCACCTGCCTGGAGGAGATAGAGGCGTGGATGAAGCTCAACTTCCTACAACTTAACAGCCATAAAACGGAAGCCATCCTTGTTGGCACGCCACATCAGCTCCGCTCCCCCACCATCACCAATATCACCTTCTCTGGCAAAAACGTCCCCCTTTCCACATCCGTCACCAACCTCGGTGTTAAAATGGACCCACAACTTAATTTTGACACCCACATCAAACACCTCTGTAAGACAGCTTTATACCACCTCAGGAACATTGCCAAACTCCGCCAATCACTCACCCTGGCTGATGCAGAGAAGCTCGTCCATGCCTTTGTCTCCTCCAGGTTGGACTACTGCAATGCACTCCTCATTGGGATCCCTGGCAAGAGCATCCAGAGGCTCCAATACATTCAAAACAGTGCTGCCAGGGTCCTGATGAGGGTGCGCAAGCATGACCACATCACCCCCATCCTGAAATCACTGCACTGGCTCCCTGTCTCACTCAGAATTGAGTACAAGGTCTCCCTCCTCACCCACCAGTGCCTTCACGGACTTGCCCCCCTCTACCTTCAGGAACTCCTCACCCCCCCGACAAACTCACGTACACTCCGTTCAGGATCCACTCACACCCTCCAAACCCGACATACGAAGCTGTGCACCATGGGTGATCGGGCCTTTTCTGCTGCTGCCCCTAGACTATGGAACGCCCTCCCTGACCACCTGAGGGCTCCACAGACTACAGCTCTTTTTAAACGGAACCTCAAAACCCATCTCTTTAAAAGAGCATTCAGCTAAACTTTCTTTGAGGTTCCCCCTTTTTTAATATTTTTTTGGTATTTTTTTCTCTGAAGCACTTTGAGATTCTTGAATATAAAGTGCAGTATAAATAAAATTTATTATTATTATTATTAAGTAGGCCTACTGTGGAGAGACTCTTTTCAGCTGTCAATCGAATAAAAACAGGCACCAGGGCAACAATGTTGACGGATAGACTGAACTCGTTGTCCCTGCTTTCATTTGAAAGGGAATTGACTGATTCACTGGAATATCAAAAAATTCTTGCTGTGTTCAGCATGAAACCCCGCCGCCTCCTGCCGTCAGCCCCGAGTCCCACAAGCAAGTTTGAATTAAATTGTGTGCATTTGTGATTATTTATTTGTTATCGTATTGAAATCGTTCCCTATCATGGATGTAGTGCACTAAATAGGGTGCACGCCATTTTGTAGGGTGTTCGAATTCTCAGTGGTCCACTATATAGTGCACTATATAGTGGACTTAAAATAGGGTACATACGATGTTCCCTACATGTTACTCCCGTATACCACAATGCAATGCGGTTATATTTTTCCAGGGGAGAAGAAGCTGAATAACCGCGAAAATGAATACATTTAATGATGGAGTCTCCGGCTTGTGTTTAGAAATGTCATCAATTTATTTGGGATTTAACATAGAATATTTAACATTGAAAATTAATTAAAAAATTTAGCAAGGAAATGTAACATTCAACATCAATACAACCTCCAGCCCGGTTTGTTTAGATGATGTCGGCGCAACACGTCACACAAATACCAGGCGCATTTACTGACGCAAATGACGTTTAGAAATGTTCAGCGTAGTGTCCGAATTCTCGTTCCCTATTCCCTATATAGTGCACTATATCATGTACACTATATAGGGAATAGGGAACGAGTGTATAGGGAACGATTTCGAACACAGCTCATAATTCGATTCACCGGAAACTCGACTGAAACAGTTCAGTCGAGTTTCCGGTAGCACTGAGTCTGACTGACTCAGCTGAGAACCATGCAATGGGTGCATTCCATGATGCGATTCACCGCTACCGGAAACGGAAACGGAAACTGGACTGAACGAACGAACGATTCGCGAACGACTCATCTTGGCGAACTGACTGACGCGAACTGGTTCACGTAAACGAATCATTGAATCCACCATTACTGCCAAGGTGTATGTCTTTGTCCGCTTCAGCTCTGAGCTGAGGACAGCGACACAAGAGCCACACAGGTAGGCTACTGAGTCGCTGTCCTCAGTGCCGCAGAAAAGCGCTGAAACGGAGATGAAGGTGAACAAGTTTTTTTTTTTGGCTTATTTTAACTGGCCCATCCAGTTTTCTGGAGGCCCACCCACAATCAAAATCCTGGCGCCGCTAGTGGCTCCAATATACAGGTGGACACTTGTGATGTCACTAAAACACCGATTTTCAAATGGCTTGTAACGGCTAATCACACTCACCTGGTGGCATATACCCCCCTTTAAGAATGGACGCAATCATGCCATTGTAAGAGTTACTTCTCTGTCTGAAAGTGAACTGACGTTTAAACCCGACCTTGATTGTGAGGCCTACATCAATATTGACAAATAAACGCGACGCATCCCTACCTGCGTCGGCGATGAGGACTTTGGCGCTGGTGCAGGAGAGGCACTGCAGCAGAGGGCTGGCTCTGATGCCGTAGTTCATCAGGGCAGGCGCGCAGCCCAGTTTCGCAAGTCCGAGCAACAGCCAAACAAAGAGCGGCTGGTTCCCGAGGAACAGCGCAACGGTGTCCCCTTCTCTGAGCCCGGCATGCTGCCTCAAAGCCCGGGCCACCTTGTTGCTCTGAAGGTCCCCATCTCCGTAGGTGAACAACTCGTCCTCGAATATAATGAAGGGCTTTGCTGGCTGCGTCTTGGCCAGCTCCAGGAACCGATCAAGCACGGTGAAGTACGGCGTGGTCTGCAGGAACTTCGCTCTTTGTCCACTGATCCAAATATTTAAACGAGCGTGCATTACATCCTGCACAAAGTAGGGGAATTTCCTGTAAAGTAATAAAAGAATGATAGCCAACCCGGACAGGATGGTGAATAAAGTTTGCATCATGCTGATGCCAGTTCTCGCAGAAGGGTTTCCCTCCTTTGCGCTGATGTTCGCCTGTGAATTGTCTGTTGTTGATTCCAGGTTGACTTATAAGCAGTTATTCAACGCTCTCATTGCACAAATAGATATGTGCCTCCACCTTGTGGCGTTTATACCAGCAGTTAGAGCTTTTAAAATCATTAAAGGCCTACGTGCTGGTTAACTGGAAGTTTTGAATAATGGGTGCATGAAGTCCTCAAAATATGTGTATCATTTATAAAATGTCTCCAAAATAGTGCTAAAGTCCATTTTTTGTTGTTTTTAGCAGTAACGGGTGTTTTCTAACGCCATTCGGCGATGAAGTCACGTTGGGGAGACGTGGTGGAAGGTAGCCTCAGCAGCCTACTGCGCGTTTTCACTGCAGGGTGCGGAACGGATCGGATCGCAAAGGTGCGGTAGGGAGGGGGCGGTATAGCCCAGCTCAGTTCCGAGGTCGCGTTTCCACTGCCGACAGTACCCTTTGTGGTAGGCCGGATGTCGATCGCCGCGGCAGCTACGTAAACATCGTAAAAAACGTCTTCCTCCCCAAGAATGCAGACGAACGTCTCCACCTCCTTGTTCGCCCAAGCAAGCGTTTTACGCGACAAGTTAATTGTAAAGAATAATACCTCAAGGCTACTGCAGAGAATGTCTAATATGAGGAGATTGGGCACTCGCGGGTTAGTTCCGGTTTTCTGGACTGGTTGCAGTAATAATCTCTGACCACGCGGGGCGCTCGTAGGCGAGTCCAGAATGAATGGGAGCCAACGGGGTTTTATCCTCAGAATCCACTTTTCTCACGATGTAATTTTTTGTTAAGTTGCTATCAAAAGGTGGGGCTAAGATAATAAACTCAGCTGAATATTGCATTTTTTAAGGTCACGTATCTGTTCTAAAAAGGCGTTAAAAACAAGCGATGACGTCACACATTGTCATACTGTCAGAGGTACTGCTTTACGGCAGTTTGTAAAGCACTTCCCTTTTCCCGCTACCTCCAACCAGCTGTTGGAGGTAAGGCTTTTTTTTGCTTAATACCCTAGTTACAGAGTTTTAGTGAGCTAATGTAATAAAAAAGAAATGCGCGAATGTTTTACATATTTTAGCGACCAGTGTTCGCAACGTGTCGTTCTCTTCCGGGTTCGTGCCGGGGATTCTGGGGGATTCTCGGAGCGCATGTTGTTGGGGTTATTGTTGCTGTTATTGTTGTTGTTCTGGGTCCGTTGCTAGTTGTTAGTGTTATTAATGATCAGTGGGGTTAATGGGTTGGGATTGTTCATT
Source organism: Gadus macrocephalus (assembly GCF_031168955.1). Lineage (NCBI taxonomy): Eukaryota > Metazoa > Chordata > Actinopteri > Gadiformes > Gadidae > Gadus > Gadus macrocephalus. The sequence continues at coordinate 23,345,082 of NC_082395.1, read as the reverse complement.
GTTGTGTGTTGTTCTGTTGTGTGTCGTTGTTGCCACCACCACCGAGAATGACCGAGAATGACGAAATGTGGGATTATGGAAAAAGGCACGTTTTCCGACATGACGCGTCCAAAGGAGGAAGACTCGGAGGAATGGCTCGGCGCGACGGCGGCGCAATATCGCCACCCAGCGGCCGTTGGCGGTGTTGCAGGATCGGCGGCGGTCGGTCGCCACCTGGTGGCCAGGCTGCCCAAGTTTTCTGGAGCGACGCCACTGGAACCTTACCTGGCGCAGTTGAGGATCGCAGCGCGATACTACGGTTGGGGTATGGACGAGTCCGCCGCCCAGCTTGCCCTAGCTTTGGAGGGAACGGCGTTGCAGGTTCTGCTGGACCTGGCCCCAGCAGACCAGCGGGACCTCCATGCCCTGACCCTGGCCTTGGAGAGGCGTTTCGGGCAGCGGAGGGTCGTGAGCCACAGCCGGGAGTTGCTGACCAGCCGCCGCCGCCGGGAGGGGGAACGTTTGGGGGCCTACGCAGCGGACGTACTGCTCTACGCCCAGCGGGGCTACCCCGACTTCCCTGCTGCGGCTAGGGAGGAACTAGCCCTTCAATCGTTCTTCCGAGGACTTGCCCCGCCGCGGCTGGGACGGCACGTCCGCCTCGCCGGGCCCCCGAACCTCGATATGGCTCTTGAGCTGGCGGAACGGGTGGAGGGGGAGCTGTCCAACCTACAGCCGTCCGGTGCCCCCCAACCTCACGTCCGGCAGGCGGACTACGAGCGGGACGAGGACGACGAGGAAGAGTGTTTCCAGGCCTGGACCTCGCCCCAGCGTCCCCGGCAGCGTCCACCACAGCGTCCACCACCCGACGACAAACGTAGGTCCGGAGATGACCGGCGCTGTTTCCGATGCGATGAGCCAGGCCATCTGGCCCGTGACTGCCCTGCACCGGCACCACGGGTTAAACCATCTCGTCCGGCGGAAAACGGCGGCGGAGCGGCCCAGTGAGGGGACCGCCGCTCCGGATTCCTGCCCCTCTCCACGGTCGGTGCGCTCTGGTTGGCGGCCCGGGCCGCGCCAGGGGCCTTTACCTCCGCTGCGGGATCGACGGCCGACCCTGCACGGCCCTGGTGGACCATCTCCCTGGTGCGTCCGGGCGTTTTTCCGGGCACCACCGGCACACTCTCGGGGGGGTGGACGGCGACCAGCGTCCGCCTGACGACCGTTACGGGACAGGAGACCGGAATGAGGGGAAGGAAGCGGCTGGCTGTCCGGGTGGGTGACCGGGAGGTGATGCATGAGTTTTGGCTCGCCGACATCCGGGACTCGTGCATCATCGGCCTGGATCTGCTGAACCGTTGGGGTGCCAGGATGGACATGGCTGGAGCAACCATCACCGTCGGCACGGAGACGGTGGCGCTCCAGTCCGGACGAGGGGAGCACGGGGGCTCTGGCGGCCAGCGGAGTAGTCGCCGGGTTGTGCCCCAGGAGCCTCTGCCTCTGCCCGGTTCCTGCATTCCCCGCGGCCCTGTATCTGCCGCCTTTCCTTCCCCTGAGACCACCGAGGCCGTCAATGCGCTTTGGCTGCGCAGTGGAGCTGGCCTCGACGTACAGCAGAGTCTGCAGCTGAGGCTGTTACTCGAGGAGTACGGGGACATTTTTGCAGCTCGGGACGAGGATTGCAGGCGGACAGGGCTGGTGCAGCATGCCATCGACACCGGCTCTGCTCGGCCCATCCGCCTGCGGCCCCACCGATTAGCACTAGCCAAGCGCCAGGCGGCGGAGGACAAAGTCCGCGAGATGGCTGCCGGGGGAGTGATCGAGCCCTCGTCCAGTCCATGGGCGGCCCCGGCCGTCCTGGTGAAGAAGAAGGACGGTAGCTGGAGGTTCTGCGTGGACTACCGGCGCCTCAACGAGGTCACCCGGAAGGACTCGTACCCGCTTCCACGGATCGACGACGCCCTGGACTACATCGGGGGGTCTAGCTGGTTCAGCTCCCTGGACCTCCGTAGCGGCTGGTGGAGTTGGCACCCGAGGCCAGACCTAAGACTGCGTTCACCATTGGACAGGGGCTGTGGCAGTTCCGTGTCATGCCGTTCGGACTATGCAACGCGCCGGCGACGTTCGAACGGATGATGGAGAGGGTGCTGGCGAGCATCCCCCGGAGTCGTTTTGTTGTTCTGTTGTGTGTCGTAACGCCATTCGGCGATGAAGTCACGTTGGGGAGACGTGGTGGAAGGTAGCCTCAGCCTAGTAGCCTACTGCCGCGTTTCCACTGCAGGGTGCGGAACGGATCGGATCGCAAAGGTGCGGTAGGGAGGGGGCGGTATAGCCCAGCTCAGTTCCGAGGTCGCGTTTCCACTGCCGACAGTACCCTTTGTGGTAGGCCGGATGTCGATCGCCGCGGCAGCTACGTAAACATCGTAAAAAACGTCTTCCTCCCCAAGAATGCAGACGAACGTCTCCACCTCCTTGTTCGCCCAAGCAAGCGTTTTACGCGACAAGTTAATTGTAAAGAATAATACCTCAAGGCTACTGCAGAGAATGTCTAATATGAGGAGATTGGGCACTCGCGAGTTAGTTCCGGTTTTCTGGACTGGTTGCAGTAATAATCTCTGACCACGCGGGGCGCTCGTAGGCGAGTCCAGAATGAATGGGAGCCAACGGGGTTTTATCCTCAGAATCCACTTTTCTCACGATGTAATTTTTTGTTAAGTTGCTATCAAAAGGTGGGGCTAAGATAATAAACTCAGCTGAATATTGCATTTTTTAAGGTCACGTATCTGTTCTAAAAAGGCGTTAAAAACAAGCGATGACGTCACACATTGTCATACTGTCAGAGGTACTGCTTTACGGCAGTTTCTAAAGCACTTCCCTTTTCCCGCGACGATAACACCAGCTGTTGGAGGTAAGGCTTTTTTTTTGCTTAATACCCTAGTTACAGAGTTTTAGTGAGCTAATGTAAAAAAAAAAGAAATGCGCAAATGTTTTACATATTGTAGCGACCAGTGTTCGTAACGTGTCGTTCTCTTCCGGGTTCGTGCCGGGGATTCTGGGGGATTCTCGGAGCGCATGTTGTTGGGGTTATTGTTGCTGTTATTGTTGTTGTTCTGGGTCCGTTGCTAGTTGTTAGTGTTATTAATGATCAGTGGGGTTAATGGGTTGGGATTGTTCATTGTTGTGTGTTGTTCTGTTGTGTGTCGTTGTTGCCACCACCACCGAGAATGACCGAGAATGACGAAATGTGATATTATGGAAAAAGGCACGTTTTCCGACATGACGCGTCCAAAGGAGGAAGACTCGGAGGAATGGCTCGGCGCGACGGCGGCGCAATATCGCCACCCAGCGGCCGTTGGCGGTGTCGCAGGATCGGCGGCGGCGGGTGAGCCATTTCTTTCTCCTAAAATAGAAACCTGGATTAGAATCATAATTTTAAGACTGCATCAATTTAGTTTACATCAGTAAACAATCTGCTAGAGAGCAGCGTTCTGTTGTTCTCCTCATGCCTGTTCCTTTCTTGATCTCTACAGTCGGACCTTGATGCTGTGACAACGGACAAGTCTTCTTCCTCTGTCCTTTTCCCCTGCCTCTGTATGTTCAGTGTTGTTAAATCATTTCTCTCTTTTTTTTTTTTTTTATTAGTTACTGTTCTTATTGTGTTCTTGTTAGTGTGATGTTTGAATAAACTTGCCTGTTGCAATGTTGGTATAATGTTTGTATAATTACTGTTATACAACTGTTACTGTTTCAATGTGACCCAGACCATATTTCTCATTTAACAAACATGTGTAGCTTATAATGTGTTGCATGGCAGAGCAATTATATTCAATGGCTTAAAACAAACCCATCTGTAAAGATCAGTGAATGCATAGAAATGACAAGTGTAGATGGTTTTCCCTCTGTGCAAGGTCATTAGCCCAAGTCCTACAAAAAAATAACGACTGTGATAGCAGATGTTGAAGTTGTTAAATCGTTAACTAACCATTTGTATGGAACAATCGGTTAAGGTAAGTTAAGTGCTTGAGTCTCGACACTTTAGAGAATGTCTAGCGCGCAACTTGAATAAGCCATGTGCGATATTACCCGGGCTCCAGCGCAACTTTCCTTACCAGGTGAAGCCTCAGGTAGCCTAGGACCATTCATACAGGAGCAAGCAAGAACGTTACCTTTTTCTGTCCTTGGGAAACGAAAAGACGGACAATCCGTTTCCACTGTAAGTGCAGTTTATCATTGCACATTTACGAGGCATTTCTTTTTTAAACTATCTTTATTTTCGAAAAATAGACTGACAGATTAAATGATATTGAGCGGGATATTGACTGTATTATTTAAGGTGGTCATACCGTACCTACCATGTATATAACACATTGAACATTGAACACAAGAAATGGAAGAAATTCCATTTTGCCCATGTACTTTCACCATACATACTATCTAAAAAATAAAAGTGCCTGCAGGAAAATATAAATACAGTACGCAAAAATTGAGTTAACACGTTTCTGATTGCTCTTCAGCTTCAGATGCCGTCAAGAGGGGTCTCTGGTCGTAATCAGTCGCAAGTCCGTCCCTGACCAATCAGCATTCATTAGCAGAATGCTAGCGTGTATGGCCAACAACGGCCCAAACTGTAAGAAATCGAAAGGACATAAGTACTCACTCGTTTGACTTTTGAACCATAATCTATATTGAACTTGCGGAATCTACAATAAAATTTGCGATATTTCAACGACAAGCAGGTGAAAGAGGCATAATTAGCCGTCTAGCCCCATAGACTCCCATTCAATCTGGACTCGCCCGCGATCACCCCCAGTGGATGTCTCATGTAACTACAACCAAAATCGGTACAATGGGGCGTATAGGGAGTGCCCAGGCTCTTCGTAGACGGGCTCTGGCTACTGTTCGTTTGTTTTTATCCCCGCGTCACCCGGAAGTGACGATTCTGTCGACCAATCAACGGAGGGGGGGTGTAGCTAGAATTTCACGGGACCCTTTCAGGCGTCTCGTCTCGTTTGCGGTACCCCAACGGAGGAGTCCCGAGAACGGGGCCGGAACGGGTACGGCAAAGTCCGGGTCACGCCCACTTTTGGCGGTGGAAACGCGACCCGACCCGCACCTTTGCGATCCGATCCGTTCCGCACCCTGCAGTGGAAACGCGCCATACTAGAACGATGTGTACCAAGAAATGGAATGGAAAAATGGTCTGTTTTAGTAGTAAACCCTCACAGACATAGCATAGACATTGGCTGCTGGGACGCGAGAAATACGGCCGCCATCTTGGAGTGGTCAACCGGGAGCAGCAACAGCGGCGGACCATCCACAATAGGAATCGGGGGATTACTTTTCACAAGTAAGATTTAACATTACCGTACTATTGGTATAATTGGTATTGAATAATAAAACACGCCAAACTATGTGGCCTTTATAATAGCTACACGTATGACAAAAAAACGCATGAAAATCAGTGGTATTCAGTGAGGTATGATTAATTAAATGCGCTGACAGTTCATTGCTCCAGCCAAACGGATTACACTGAGTGGAGCGGATGACCACTCCAAGATGGCGGCCCCGCGTCTTGTCAGCGCCAGTAGGCGGTAGCATTCGATGCTCCGTCTATCATATAAGATGTCTATGCTCACAGACGTCAAGGTACTACGGAAGAGGATTAGGGCCACACAGAAAAAAAAAGTAGTTCTGACTTTAATGTCAAAATTCTGACTTTAAAGTCAGAATTCTCAGAGGTTGATTCCTTACAGGTACCCGTAGTTCTGGCTATAAAGTCAGAATTCTGAGATTAAAGTCAGAATTCTGATTTTAAAGTCAGAACTACGGGTAGGCCTAACCAAACTCTGTGGGAGAGACACTTTGCTTTATGCAGTAGGAGGAAGAAGAAGCCATTTCGTCAATGGAAGACCAAAAGGTGAGTGAAACTGGAAAATGTGTTGTTTTGGTGCAAGTTACACTCACCTTTAGGTCTTCCATTAACGAAATGGCTATTTGAATGGCTTTTTAACTGTCAATCTTTTCTGAAAATAGACGATCATATTTTCAATAACTGTTTTGACAAAGTAGGTTTTGCCGGAGTTTGATGGTCCTGCTGCTACTACCATGCTGAGCATAGGGTCGCATAGGGTCAAACATATTGTTCCCCAAAGCCATCTTGCCACCCTTCTTGCCCCCTCTGATGGGATGGATACTTTGTGACAAAAAACATTAAACATTCAATATTTAACATACGATATATGACATTCTTTATTAACACATTAATCGGGTATATATACAATGGTCGAGCTGTAAAAAAAAGCCAGGGGGGATGGTGGATTTTAACTTTTAGGGACAGATCATTTGTGCTGATGACAGCGCATATGGTGGGAGACCAACGGTGTGATAATTATTTTTATTTTATTATATATTTTCGGGGATAAAATAAGAGCAAAAACGCAGCTGATCGGACGCATCAAACGATTGGGAGGCATGCATCACATTTAAGGATTTTAAAAAACAATTCTAATCTACAACATGTCTAATGGGCTCTAGCCTGGATACGTAGTAGGCGAGTAACGTTGGAAAAGTTGAGCCGACCTACCGGTATTAAAATTATACCGGTATATTTTTGAAAGCGATATGTAGTTGAGACAATATCGCCATACCGGTATATTATATATTATTTTGATGTTGCTTCGCAAGCGCTATTTTATAAAGCCGACCGCTGCTCTCTGAGCCTACAAACCACGTTCAGCTGCTAAATCCCGCCCCTTACATGTACGTAGTGTTTTCTCATCCACGTTACGCACATGGACCTATTAAAGAAGGTTACGCATCACAAACTTTGAACCAAAACATGGCGGACACCAGGGGCAAAGTGGGACACTAATAGCCACCGGGAGAATCCTCTCCGGTCCGGCCCTTCCCCCCCCGCCAACAACGTTTTTTTTTGTTTGTTTTTTCAGTAATAAAAAAAACATCGGTAAAAATGAATGATATAAATATAATTAAGAAAATAAAAATGTGTAAAATAGGCCACAGTTCTGCTCTGTGCGGAAGAGAATTGGCACTCCGAGAATTGGCGCACTTCCTTACAAGACCGGTAAACAAAAGCAAGCAACCACGAACTTGCTCGCCTTCTCTGTCTGACGTGTCTTTAGGGTCATGCCATTAGACGTGGGGCCGCTCATATATCCCCCTACATTTCCAAAAATGGACTTGCCCTGCAAGCTGTTTATTGGATAAACGCATTTCCCAATCCCAGGAGTCTTTGCTCCATTCTACGTCAATTCAAGAACAAACAAATTAAAGTAAACTGTAGTTCGTATTATTTATTTATGGCTATGAAAGTTCTGTAACGCCTGAATAATGAAGAATTAAATGAAGTAAAAAAAAATAATATAAAAAAAACCATGAATGAGACATAGAGAGTAAGCAAGTGGTATAAATATTGGTTGGATGTTTTTGTGACATATATTGTTTATTTCGGGGATTTTCACGGCGTCTTTGGTGGATAAATTATGCTCAGGGCCGGCTTGCAGACGCTTCGCGGCCGCTCACAACTGTGGGCTGGTCCAACTGACTTCGCAGGCCGCTACACAATTGCGGGCTGGCCGGCCGGCCGACCGGGAAATCTCCCGATCGTCCCGACGGCCACTCCGCCTCTGGCGTACACGGTGGTAGAGAGTGAGCAGTTGGTTACAAAAAAAAGAATAATGGCTCTTAGGGATGGGCCGATCGTCGATTCTATCGACTATCGACGATAGATGGATTCCATCGTTGATCGTCACAAGTTGCTGATAAAAAGGCGATCGTTTTTTTATTATTTTTTGAAAAACGGCTCTGTGGTGGCTTTTTTTACAACTTAAGATGCCCCGCAAATTGTAGGGTGGATTGCCCTAATGTGGGACATTTTTTGCTTTTCGGACTTCTGTAGAATATTACGATGTGAAGGCAACACATTAAATCCACATCCAATACCTTTTTGAAACCCTCAGGGGGTGCCCTAATCAAATCAAAAGAAAATCCAGATAACACATTCGTAAAAGAAATTATAAAGATATCAGTGCTCTTAGTGCCAAACTGTCTGAGAAAATGTGCCGCTTCCTAATGTGGGACAGTCATTTGCCTAATGTGGGACACCTAAACTTTAGTGGGTGTGGCTCTTCCCCAAACAAATGAATGTTAGCGAAACCAGAGCCCGTCTACTCATATTAGACATTCTCTGGCGAAACTATGGGGAAACCAAAGCTGTAGTGTCATGTGATCAAAATAATTTAACCTTTGAACTGTCCAGTCATAAATAAGGGCGGGAAAATCATCAAACAGGAAGTACCTGCCGTGAATGCTACCACAACGTCAGTGACATACAGTTTTGACCAAATTAGTGTCCCTTAGTGTCCCAGTAATGTCCCTTGCCCTTAATATATCTGTAGTAATAAGGTATTTTAATACTGCAAAAGATCACTAAGAACATATAAATAACCATTACTGTTGCATAAACCCTGCTCCACCACACATTCTTGACTGGGTTGAAGTTTTACAACTGTCCCACATTAGGCTAATCATACTGTCCCACTTTAGGACACATACTTGTCCTAAAGTGGGACAATAGAAAAATCGATTAAAATCAAATATATAGTTTAAATATATACCATGCTATACAATTTTTTTATGAACAAACATTTCATAAACACATTAAGATAAAAAGTAGCATGATTATTTTGATAATAATTAATTTATACTCTTAACACTAATTTGGTCAAAACTGTATGTCACTGACGTTGTGGTAGCATTCACGGCAGGTACTTCCTGTTTGATGATTTTCCTGCCCTTATTTATGACTGGACAGTTCAAAGGTTAAATTATTTTGATCACATTACTTTGACTTTTGCCCAAAAATCATAATCGGTTTGTTTGTTTATTAATATTCGAATATCTATTAATCATATTTTGACCATTAAAAGCCTTCAGTTAGACCTGGATTGGGCTTTGCGGGGTTTGTTTACCGGCGTTGCTATGGTTACCGGTCTTGCGTGTTCCAATGGTTTATTAGGTATCTAATAAATCGCTATCTAATCAATACTTACTTCATTCACTGCCTCTTCCGTGGTCATTACAATATTATGAATAGACTGCGTCGGGTTCTCCGGCGTCTCTCACTCTTGGCCTGCCCATAACAGGTTCGAATATTAAGGGCTGCCTAATATTCGTTCGAATTTTGATTTATTTTTTGATATTCTAATTATATTCGAATAACGAAGTTCGGAGTTGACGCATTCTTAAGTTGGCTGTTTTTAGCTGATTCTACCAAAACGCTATAAACTTGGAATGATCTCATGGTAAAAACTAAATCACTATTTTAAACCACTTACAAGGCTAGAAGTAGCCCGACACTTCTTTGGTAGTATAATAAGGGAATTAACATATAAAACAAGGCATTGATAACTTTGTAAGTGTACAGATTGTTGATTAAAGAGGACATTTTATATACACAATACCATCAGTAGTTCACCCGTCAACGCCATCTGTGTTAGAGCTTGCGGGTTGACTGAAAAGCAGATCAACCATATTTATATTTTTAAGAAAGCACTCTGCTGATTAAGTTCTGATTCTGATTCTGATTCTCACAGGTCATGGGATGGATGACAGCCGCATCACAAGGGCCATTTCCCTGTGCAAAAAGATCGTCAGCAGCTTTTCCTACAGCTGGCTGAGGAGGAGTGCGCTCTCTGAAGTCCAGCAACAGCTTGGCCTCCCAACTCATCAGCTCATTACTGAATCTGCCACACGTTGGGGATCAAGGCAGCTGATGATTGAAAGGATCCTGGAACAACAGGCGGCTATCACCAAGGTCCTCCCCTCTGACAAAAAGAGCCGGCACCTAGTCCTCACATGGCAGGACATTGAGGTACTGGAGACGGTCCAGAAGGCTCTAAAACCCCTCCAGGAGTTCACGGACGCACTGTCAGGGGAGGACTATGTGACCCTTTCCTATGTCAGACCTGTCCTTCATCTTTTCAGCACGAGTACCCTGGCAGTGGAGGAAGGTGACACTGAGCTGTGCAGGTCAATAAAGTCCACAATTGTGGACTACCTTACTGATAAGTACTCTGATCCAGCCACAAGTAACCTCTTGGACATGGCCACATTTGTGGATCCACGCTTCAAAGAAGCATACATTCCAAGAGACAGGGTTGATGCCTTGAAACAAAAAGTTGTTGAGGAGGCAAAGTTTCTTTTGGCTGAAGGCAGTCAGCTGCCTCTGTCTGAGCCTGTAGAGCAAGAAGTGTCAATGGCACCATCCGCAGCAAAGAAGAAAAAGTCACTAGCCAGCTTCTTCAAACGAAGCACAGTGACCAGCAGCGGCAACACACCGACACAGCAGGAGAGAATTGAAAATGAACTTTCAAGCTACTTGCTGTCAGCTAGGATTGAGGGTGATACAGATCCTCTTAAATGGTGGAGGGAATTTGAAATGATCTATCCAGCGCTTAGCAAGGTAGCAAATAAGTATATTTTAGTACCAGCAACCAGTTCTCCTTCAGAACGAGTTTTCAGCTGCAGTGGTAACATTGTAAGCTGTTACAGTGCATCCCTGAAGCCTGAAACAGTTGACAGGATTGTTTTCCTAGCACAGAACCTGTAAGAAACAAGTTTGCATAGGAAGACTTAAGACTAAATATTCTGGTTAAAGGTTTGGTTCAAAGACTATTCTCAGTCTACCTCAGTGAATATTGACAATATATCTTGCCATTTGAGTTTATTATGGCTTATTTATTTTCTATACATTTTATTTTCATAGATGTAGGCCTGTGTTTTATTATATTTAGGTTTTGGGGAGGTCAAATAAGACAACAAACGGTTTAACTATACGTAACATTGATGAATGTACTGAGTACCCTGTACTGCTTATTGCAGGGGGTCTCAAACTAAATTTACCTGGGGGCCGCTGGAGGCAGATTCTGGGTGAGGCTGGGCCGCATCAAGTTTTCCACAAAAAAGTACAAATATCCAGTCTTCTCAAGCTTTACTATTAACAGTTCTGTAACATGAATGCTTTTTTGAACATGAATGGCTCTTTTGAACATGAACCACTTTAAAACATGAACCTTCTTCAGAACATGAAGTGTCCTTCTGAACATATGGCTTTTCTTGCCTACTCCTTACTGCCAGAGACCTGGCAGCACTTCCTCTCACACAGCTCCTGCAGGGCCCATGCAGGGCTTTATATATATATATTTTTTTTTTATAAAGCTTGCTGCGCCCAACAACCTTGCAAAGACGGGGTGAAATGTGCAGAAGCATTTTTCACCACAAACGTTGGTGTGTGTGTGTGTGTGTGTGTGTGTGTGTGTGTGTGTGTGTGTGTGTGTGTGTGTGTGTGTGTGTGTGTGTGTGTGTGTGTGTGTGTGTGTGTGTGTCAAGCCCGACCCGGCCCGTGCACGTTCTGTACGAGCCCGGCCCGGCCCGACACATTAACTGTAATTATGAGCCCGAGCCCGATTTCAACCCGAATTTTTTTTTAATACATGTGTAACTTATGATATATAAATTTCGATTAATATGTGTCGGCCTCAACTTGATACAAAACACTCTTTCACACGTCGATATTTCCTCTCCCACTGGACACACAGGAACACACACACACACACACACACACACACCCCCCTACCGACGTATCCAGGCCCATGCAGTTATAAAATGCAATCAATCATGTCAGAACATAGACATTTTCTATAAATAGCCTACCAACGTTTGCAGTGAAAAAAAACTGACGCACATTTCAGGCTCAGGGATATGAAGCCCCACAACTTCAGGAACTCGGTTGCTAAGCGGTTAGTTTCAGATGCTTCAGTAAGATCGAAATACATCAGAGGAGTCACACAGGAGAGAACCCGGTCAGGTGCATGGTGTTTGGAAAGAGATACACACAGAAAGGGCGTATCTCCAGCGCACACAGACTTGGGAGAAGCCATACCGTTGGCCGAGCACATTTCACTGCCGTCTTATGCAAGTTTTTTGTGCGCAGCAAGCTTTATAAATGCGGCCAACGGGCAAGCGCAGCGACTCGGCAAAAAAAATAAAAATAATAATAATAATAATAATTAAAACGTGCGGGCCGCACTAACACTTAACTTTGATATCAAGTAGGGGGCCACAAAATATCGTCCCGCGGGCCGCAATTGGCCCGCGGATCGATGGTTTGAGACCCCTGGCTTATTGGGATATTTGCATTGCAGTGAATGAATCACTTCTGATCAAGGACCATTGTTTCCTCCGATTAATCCATGGTGACTTTACAAATCATTCAGAACAACAAAGTACAACTGCCTTTATTTTATTTCACAATAGCTTTAAGATACCTTTACCCTAAAAAGGGTGATATTTTTCCACCACGTGAGTGTCATAGGCCATTACAAGCCGTTGTACATCCCAAATGTGAATGTCCTTGTAATGGCTAAACAAACGCACTGCTGGTGGCATAATATAGTGGTAGAGCACGAAGGGGGCTTTTGGAACTGAAGCCCCGAATCTCACTTCAAAAGCCCCGGATCCTTTAAGTCTCTTCCTCTTATAAAAAAGAAGAATAAGAAATTCCAATTAACGTGACAAGACATGGGTTAAAAGAGATAATTTGATCCAGCAGATCAATCTCAAATGGACTAGAATGCAGGAAATCGTATCTAAGAAATATATTCTTAGATGGGGTAAGGGGTAAGCCCCAGATGGTCACAATGTATGGCTGCACCCTATATCACCCCTCTAAAGGAAATTAAAGTTGAAAAAATGGAAATCTATGGAAACCCCCACATATGTTTAACATTGACTTCATCTGAATTGTTAGTTATTTTTTTAGAAAGATAAGAGACTACATCCCCTATGAGTATTCTGTTTACAAAAAATAAAAATAAACATGAAAAACAATAACACGACATTAGGAAAAGCTGCTTGGAAATTATGTATTTACCTTAGGCCTATTCTTACATTAAGTGTAAAAAATATTCATGAAATTGTGTTTTATTGTATTATTGGTTGCACACTTCTATCTGTTTGAAAGGGTTTGTTTTCAAATTTGGCAAGTTACTAAACAGAAGGATAATTTGATGAGTATGCAATCCCACAGAGCACTTATTAGAAAGACAAATTCTCACACCAGGAACATTTTCGATTAGTATTGACAGTACATATGTATTGAATTTATACAAATGTATCTTACCTTCTTCAACTCGATTTTAACTGGAAAGTTAAGTCTGTTCAGCAGCAATGCATCTGGGGACTGATGACATGGGGAACCAAGCCGTTCCTGGCCGAGCTCACCAGGGAGGCAAACATGAATTCGCATTCATGAACGCACGCAGTGCACCCGCAAATGCATGTCTTTTCTAAAGCTTAGGCCTACACAACTTTTAAAAAAACATACTCACGTGACGCGCCGTGTTGAGGCACTTTAACAGTGTCAGCAGAGTGCAATGCTTCTGAACTTTAATCAAACACGCAGACAAAGTTAAGCTTCATAAAGTAGCCTAAAATTCCTTCGTGGTAATGCAAACTTGCAAAATCATTTGCTTAGAACGTTAATATTATTTTTTGGCTGATTTGTGATTGGTTGGAAGGAGTAGCTGCGGCAGACCGCCCTTCCTATGTTCAACATGGTATGGATGATTTACCTGGCAACTATTATTGTGTGAAGGGAAGTCATGTTGGGACCCCCTCCCTGAGGGACCCCCTCCCTGAGGGACCCCCTCGCTGAGGGGCCGTAGATAAAGTGTTGTTCTAAAGTGTGAACGGTGAGGACCCCCCAGCCCCCCCCGACTACAGCTTGATGCCCCCGGAGGAGAGGAGGCTGTACACCCGGGGGGTCAGGGGGCTGTAGCTCTGGGCCGCCTCGTCCAGGACGTACAGGGGGTCCGCGATGCTCTCTGGGTCGAACCCTTCCTCCACCAGCCTCCTCTTCAGCTGCTTGAAGGTGGAGGTCACTTCTACCTCCGTCTGCGAGGAACACAAACACACTTTTAGAGAACGTTTGTACATTTACAGTACAAGCAGCGGAAGGCTGTAACCCGCTGACCCACATTTGATTCAGCATAGATTCTCAAATGAACAATGTGGACCTTTCCTTTGTCAAAGTTAACAGAAGCTTGTAGATTTGGTTTAACCCGAGCCTTGATTTGATAAACCAGTATTTGTTTTATCAGACAGCTCAACTCATGAAAACGCTCAGAATCTGACAAGTGGGGGAAACGGCACACTTCAAAATGCACATAAAGGCTGTTTCTCAGGCTCAGGTGGCTATTATCACACTATTCTATCAAAGTGGACCAGCATACTCCTCTAATCTCATCTCAGGCCTCAAAACTACTTCTACTACTGCTGATAACGACTGCTGTTGATGTCTTGATTCTTTTAAGTTCACCTTATACTTGTATGCATGTGACAACTCTTGAATCGTGAATCTTCAGTGTGCTTGCCTGCCCCCACTGGTCAAACTGTAGAGCTGCACTCCAATCTACTACAACATAACAATGCAGCTGGGAAACAAATGACTCTCTGCACACTAATGAAACCACCTGTAATAGGCAAATTCTATGTTTACATTCTGTGTCCCTGTATCTGTTGGATTGTCCCTGTGTTCAGTGAACCTTTTTCGAGGGATGTGTTCAAAGGCTGTATTTGACCCCCTAGGCCTAGGGGAAGGGATAAGGGCCGGCCACAAACCCCATTTTATGACACCTTGTGGAGCTCCAATGGATAGATTACCATCTGGTTAACAAAAGCTTTGTTTTATTGGGGGACAGCTGCCCTCAGAATCACCTGTTTCCTGAGTCACCTGTATCCTGAGGAGGCTCACCTGTATCCTGATGCTCACCTGTATCCTAAGGTCACCTGTACCCTGAGGAGGTTCATCTGTACTCTGAGACTCACCTGTATCCTGAGGCTCACCTGTTTCCTGAGGAGGTTCACCTGTACCCTGAGGTTCACCTGTATCCTGAGGAGGCTCACCTGTATCCTGAGGAGGCTCACCTGTATCCTGAGGAGGCTCGCCTGTATTCTGAGTCACCTGTATCCTGAGGAGCCTTACCTGTATCCTGATGAAGCGAGGCCGGGCGTAGGAGGGCAGGCCGACCACCTGCTGGTACACGAGGCCGCCTTCGAACGGAGCGCCTTCCCTCAGCGTGAGGACGGCCATCCCCACCCTCCCCTCATGGCCTTCAGGAGAGCAGGAGACACAGAACATGGGTCAGCCCAGAGCGTGTCACGGAGGAGGCGGTGGGAGCAGAACAGTGTGTTTCCTGGTGTTGGTGCTCCTAATGTCCAAGCGGTTCAGAGCGTGGAGGGGAGCAACTCACCTGGGACCTCAACGCCGTAGACGTTGGAGTCTCTCACGCAGCCCGCAAGGGAAAGGGCGTCCGCGACTTCTGTGGTGGCCACGTTCTCGCCCTTCCACCTATTGAAACACACACACACACACACACACACATGCAGACGCACACACACACACACGTATTCCTTTAGTCTTGCAATCTTTCCTCAGTTAACTTGGATACAGCACATATAAAACAGCATGCGTGTTCATTTAACTGTTCTCATTTAAGGGGAATTACATTTAATGACCATTTAATGAACCATTCTCCATTCTCCCCTTGGAACTGAACTTGTGTTCTTTAGTAGGATCTGTTCATCTGTTCTGTGTGTTATCCCTTCATGTGTTTTGAGTCAGCTCCCCTCAGAGGAGGTGACTCCCGTTCACCGGTCTGAGTAAGCTCCCCTCAGAGGAGGTGACTCCCGTTCACCGGTCTGAGTCGGCTCCCCTCAGAGGAGGTGACTCCCGTTCACCGGTCTGAGTCGGCTCCCCTCAGAGGAGGTGACTCCCGTTCACCGGTCTGCGCTGCGGACCTGAAGGTATCGCCCACGCGGTCCTGGAAGTAGAGGAAGCCCTCCAGGTCCAGCCTCAGGAGGTCTCCGCTGTTGAAGTACAGATCTCCAGGCCTGAGGACGTCCCGCAGCCTCTTCTTCTCCGTCTGCTCCTCATTCCCCACGTAGCCGATGAAAGGAGCGCGCTCCGTGATTTTGGACACCAGCAGCCCAGTCTCACCTACGTAAAGAACACACGATATGCATATACATTTCCACAAGTTCTTGTGTATAAATATACACACACACACACACACACACACACACACACACACACACACACACACACACACACACACACACACACACACACACACACACACACACACACACACACACACACACACACCTTTAATGTCATCAATAATTTTGAAAGTGCATGAATCAATCGTTTACAATGTATGACCCTTTCTGGAATGCGTCCAAACCGTCCCCTGGTTTATTTCAGGAGGGACATCCTGTTCTAGAACTATTCTGAATCCTGGTGAAACACCGTCCCCACCGCAGGTGTCTCCTGGGTGTCAGCTCAGTTTCTATGATCGTGTTTTTTGGTAATTTCCACACAATCCATATATGAGGGAGAAGAGCGCTGGAGTCGGTCGGGGTGGAGAGGTACAGCGCAGGGTGGGGGCGGTTGAATCTGATCCCCGAGGACGTGCTGATGGAGTCTCGGTGTGACGTGCTCCTCCAGTTTAAAGCCTGCTCACCTTTAACAGCCTCGATGCAGAGGCCGCGGGCATCCCGCCGGGGCTCGTCGCGCTCTGTGTCGTATTTAACCAGCGAGTACGGGAACAGCTTCTACGGGCAGAAATAGCTAGAGTGAGCACATAACATGACAAAGCCCTCGCTGAAGGCAAACCATTGATATCCCGCTCAAAGTCAAGTGAAAAGAAAATGGCTGTTGCACCGTTTAATAAACACAACGGCTCGGAACGAGCTGAATATTCAAACAAACGCCGCTAAGCAGCTCTGTCAAGTGCTTCAGATGCATTTACATTTAGGGCGTTTAGCAGACGCTTTTATCAAAAGAGACTTCCAATAAGTACATTTGAGAAACCACAATATATCTCTGTCTGTACAGTAAGGATGTTCATAGAACCAAGTGCCAAGCACTAACAATCACTAGGTTAACCCATTCCCTGTGTACAACAGAGGCAGCTAGGGTAAGATGCTACACAATGCTAAGTACTATTTTTACATGCCAGGACGTACAACATACAATAAGTGCAGAGGGGTGTGGGGTTGAACAGATGCCTTGAAAAGAGCCTCCCAATTCAATGCATTGAGTTCATATTATTAGACTAACTGTGTGATGGTACGCGGCCGTACGCGGGAGATATCAAACATACGTACGTGCTGCAGGAAGTTGGTGCGTCCGATGGCGCCGATCTTGCCGGTGTAGTTCAGGAAGCCCACGTTCCCCTCTGTGGAGGCGTAGAACTCCCGGACCCCGATGTTCCCGAAGCGCCGCAGGAAGTCCGTCCACACGTCAGCCCGCAGCCCGTTGCCGATGGCGAGACGCACGCAGTGGTCCCGGTCGTCGGGCCGCTGCCCCCCCCGGGAGGAAGGAGAGAGGACGCCTCTTTAGTCCTGAGAGGCTCGAGAGGTCATTGAGGTCATGTAAAAGGTAAACGGACTGCATTTATACTCTAACCAGTGGCCACTCAAAGAGCTTTACATAATTCACCCATTCATGGACACATTCACACATTCATGCACACATTCACACCGACGGCAGAGTCAACCATGCAAGGCGACAGCCAGCTCGTCGTGACTCGTGAGCAGTGAGGGTGAGGTTTCTTGCTCAGGCCTGCTCTGCTCCTGAGCCCCACGCTGCCCGTTAATGTATGGTGTCGGCGGTGAGAGTATAGCATCGAACACACGTGAGGTCAGCACCTTCTAAAAAAGGGGTTCACTTACAAAAGAAAATCCACTGAATGTTTGGTGTCCCGTTACAATAATATCCTCTCTGGCCCCACTTACAATAAAACAAACCTACAATATGAAAAATCGTACAGATACCCAAAAGACTGGTTGGCTCACAGAGGGAGATCCGGTGTCCAGGCCTCTGGATATGGACAGACAGTAAAGGCCAGCATCTATTCCTGTCGGAACCAGAAGGCACCAGTTTAATGGCCGGTAACAGGAGCCTGCTCTGCATGTGACGCTGGGGCTTCGGTTTCAATGGCCATAGACAGTATTTACACTCGCTGCCACGCCCTGGGTTTTCCCTCCATCGGACCTAGCGTACCGGCGACCAGACAGACCAACCGGTGCGGGCGACCAGATTTAGTCACTTCTCCGCAATCCAATCAGAGGCCGAGGATGGAACCGCACCCCGCCCTCATACTTGGTTTGCAATACGTGCGTCACCTTCTGAACCTTTGCAACCAATCGTATCGCCGTGTTTCCTTCGGATATGAACTCGGCAGACCGGGGTCACGTTCCTGTTCTGTCGGTTGCACTTGGAAATATGGATATTAATAATACCGTCTAAATGCCACTTCATGGGAAATAACAGGGGGGGTAAAATGCAAGGAAACGACATTCCAACAAGTGGTTGAACTAGAAACTGTGCTCAGCAGAGCTCAGACCTAGAGCCTGTCCATGAAGGGTCAACCTGCACACCTTTATCCATCCTGGGGCTTGACCTCAGACGCTCACGTACTGTCAATAAGAAGGACTGAGGAACAACAGCGTGTGTCCTACTGTAGGTGTGTTGCAGAGGATGTAGGAGTGTGTGTCCTACTGTAGGCCTGTTACAGAGCATGTAGGGTCTGTCCTACTGTAGGAATGTTACAGAGGATGTAGAAGGGTGTGTCCTACCGTAGGCCTGTTGCATAGGATGTAGTGCGTCTCCTACTGTAGGCCTGTTGCAGAGGATTTAGGAGGGTGTGTCCTACTGTAGGCCTGTTGCATAGGATGTAGGGTGTGTCCTACTGTAGTAGGCCTGTTGCATAGGATGTAGGGTGTGTCCTACTGTAGGCCTGTTGCAGAGGATTTAGGAGTGTGTTTCCTACCGTAGGCCTGTTCCATAGGATGTAGGATGTGTCCTACTGTAGGCCTGTTGTATAGGATGTAGAGTGTGTCCTACTGTAGGCCTGTTGCATAGGATGTAGGGTGTGTCCTACTGTAGGCCTGTAGGATAGGATGTAGGGTGTGTCCCAGGGCCGGCCCTGACCAATTTGGCGCCCTAGGCAAGATTTTTGCTGGCGCCCCCTACCCCGTTGGATCGCACAGTAAATTCGACTACCAATGTTCATAAACTCAGAGAAGCTACAAAGCTTTGTCTTTGAGACTCTTTGATTTTAGATAGAAAATTAAACACACGAAACGTATTACAAACCAAGTAACAAGCAATGAATCACTCATACAATAAGTATGCACAAAATACTGCAAAGAAATGCATGATGTTTTACTAAAGGCATTCATAAGCAAAATAATAGAGTTCAGATTCAAATTATTGTAAATACAATTAAATGTAGTATGGTTTATCTAATTTGGTTCTAACCAGAGATTAAACAAGCACTCAACTGAAGTGTAAAAAAAATACAAAATTAGGGCTGTGCAGAGGTAGACGGGACAGCAGCACCTGATGCTGTGTCACTGGGGGTGGTACTGAAATATTTTAAAAGTGCATCTGAAGGGAGAAGAGAAGTATATGTGACGACTGCATGTTACATTTTAATAAAAAAAACAGATGCTTGGTGTGCTATACATGAGACTAATATAGACTAATGAAAATGTGATGAGATTCATTCAACTTTATTGTCATTGCAATGCAATTCAGTCTAACCACAGTGCAAAAAACTGTACCTGCCCCCCTCACAGAGGGCAGGTTCAGAGCAACGATGCTATGACTTTATGTTGCTGTGGGCTTAAATAATATTTCGAAATAATAGTAGTAATGGCACTAAAAAAAAAAAAGTAGTATTATATATATATATATATATATATATATATTTTTTTTTCTCCCCCCGTTTTCGGCGCCCCCCGCGGATGACGGCGCCCCAAGCATTTGCCTATACTGCCTATGCCTAGGGCCGACTCTGGTGTGTCCTACTGTAGTAGGCCTGTTGCATAGGATGTAGGGTGTGTCCTACTGTAGGCCTGTTGCAGAGGATTTAGGAGGGTGTGTCGTACCGTCTGTAGAGTATGTCCTACCGTATGTAAGGTCTGTCCTACGCTCTGTCCTACCGTAGGCGTGTTGCAGAGGTACCTCAGCACCTCCCCGATGTACTGGATCACCGTCACCTTGTGCCTCCTGCAGTCCACCCAGAACTGCGAGGCGGAGAACTTCCTCCTCAGGAGGATGCATGAGCCTGGATCACAACCAGAGCAGAAACAAAACCAGAAGCACTTCAACGATACAGTTCACTTCTCACTGTGGGAAAGTGAATTGGATCAATTCAGCTTGAAGACGCTGCAGGGATGCTTTTAGATTTAAAATGCAACAGCTGTCCGTCAGCTGTTGGGGGATGGAACACTCCGTCAGAACATCTGTTCTGTGACCCCCGCCTTCCTCTGATGAGTCGATCCATCCTGAGCAACAGCTCCCCCTCTGGTGGGTGGTGGCAGTGCCCCCCACAGGGAGGACAGAGTAAGAGAGGGAGGGCCGGTCTTATTGTCTGCTTCTTTTCTAATTTGTGCTTCTTCTGCTCTGAACTGCTGCTCTTCTCCCAACTTTATAATCTTAACGATAGCCCCTCTTAATGTTTACCTGAGACAGTAAGCTATTTCACATGACTAAATGGGATTTACTTAGTAATCATATGGATTGAGAACATTTTACATAACTTTATAATCTTGATAAACCTATTCTTCCAATCCTTCATCAGCCATGCTTAAAAAACCCATAATATCAGCACCTAAGTGCTGTTGGTCATCCAATTACATCACTGCTGCTACAATCGAGGCTGCGAACGGTCATCAAACACATTGAAGTGTTTGTTTTCAGCCGGGAATTGCATGCTACACATACTTATTACTACTCAGACTCTGACAAGCTCTCAGGAGGGTTAGCCCACTGAGTGCTAGCCGTGCTGCTATCTTCATTGACCAACAGCGCGGTGAACTCTGACCTATTTAGGGAGAGCACTTGGTAGTCCGGCAGTCTCGGCCTGGTTCCCCCAAGTTACGGGTTCACCGCTGACAAAAGGCCTTTCATGTGGTTTCCATGGAGACGGTCGGGGGGACTGGGGGACTAGGGGGGGAACTGAACAGGCTCAGCTAGGTTTACTTCAGGATAACCCAGTTAGGCATTCTCAGAAGGCCTTGATGATAAGGCTTTGGATTTAAACTCTGAACACAGTAAACTTGATACGGCAACACCTGCTGCGGCGTCACAGATCCCAGGCCTCACGTCACTTTCACTTTGTTTGTTTAAAGGATCGTTCTGATGAGGATGTATTAAATGAGACATGCGGTACACAACCAAGACTCTGACAGAAAACCACGGAAACAGAAGCGACCGGAGTGAGAGACTCCCCTCGCCAACGAACATCTACCGGGATCGGGGTTCCACTTCTGTCAGAACCCTTTCTCCCTCTTCCTGTTGCCTGCGGGGAGACCGGGAGCGAGGGAGGAGCCTCTCACCCGTCTCCACGGCGACCCCGGCGCAGATGAGGACTCTCACCCGTCTCCACGGCGCCCACGAAGCCCACGAGGAAGCCGGCTGTGTGGTAGAGCGGCAGGTTGAGGTAGATGACATCGCTTGCCGTGACGCCGTTGGACGCCAGGACGGCCAGCGCCATGAGGAGCCGGTTCTGGTTGACCACCGCGGCTTTGGGGAGACCTGAGGCACAGGGAGAAGGAACCGGACCCGGTGTGGGTGTGGGTGTGTGTGTGCGTGTTTGTTGGTGTTTGTGGCCTGCACTGGCCAAAAAACAACGGAATGGACACAACGTTTTTGTTCTGGAGGAATGCTTTGGTATTGCTTCAAATAGATTAGAAGTAGAAAAACAAATCTAGAGGTCTTCATTAAGGGTTTATAAACCAAGTCAGACAAATCCTTAGACAACAATGTGCTGCTTTACCACTCAATTCTTATTTGATAAATGGATTAATAGATAAACTGTGGGTTATGTAGTTGATATAAATAATAAAGCTTTCTACTACAGCACAATATATTCAAAGTGTGTCTTCCTTTATTTGGCCCTGGACATAAATACATGACAACATCACTTATTACTCACGAGCTTCCATATACGTCATAATAATAATAATGGGGTCAGCCATGTTGCGGTGATGTACGACGGAGGCTGGTACCTGTGGTCCCAGACGTGTAGATGAGGACGGCGGGGCTCTTGAACGTGACGTGTGATCTGAGGGCCCGAGGCAGGGGGGCGTCGGAGGCCTGCTCCACCTCGGAGGAGAAGCTCTCCATCCCACTCACGTCACAGTCCCGGGCCATCAGCAACACGGTCACACGCTGCTCCCTGAGCGAGGACAGCACCTCTCCCACAGCGTCCTGCAGCTCTGGGGGAAACAGGAGGCAGACAACGCATCTGGCTTAGCGACTTTATCTGGGGTAGAAGTAGGCCTGAAGACCATTTACATTTACATTGAGGGCATTTAGGAGACGCTTTGATCCAAAGCGACTTACATTTGTTAGAAGAAAGGGGGGGGGGGGGGGGGGTGTAAGGGACGAGGCTATGCAGAGTCCAGGTGAACTCTGAACAGGTGAGTCGTGAGCCTCGAGTCTCTTGCGGAAGCTGGTGAGCGACTGTGTGGACCTGATGTCGGCAGGGAGCTCTTTCCCCGGTGCCAAAACGGAAGAGTTTTGACTCTGATGATGGACCTTTGCTTGCTCCTAGTGATGGAGGAGGAAGGCCATCCATGCTTTTGACCTCTTTATGCAGTTCATGGCATCTCTTGTGTAATGCATGGTCCCTACTGTCTGCTACTGAGCGCTGTCCTACTGTCTGCTGTCCTACTAACTGATACTGGGCGCTGTCCTACTGTCTGCTACTGGGCGCTTTCCTACTGTCTGCTACTTGAGGCTGTCCTACCTGAGGCTGCGATCAACACCGTGGCGCTGCTGCAGCTGAAGCAGTGCAACAGGGACCTGGAGCGGATGTTGTGGTTTAGGAGCGCAGCGGGGGATCCCAACTTCGCCAAGGCCAGGCAGATGAACATAAAGGCGGGTTCGTTCCCCATGAACAGCGCCACCGTGTCCCCAGCATGGTACTGAGGGTGACGCAGGAGAGCGTTCGCTATCCTGTTGCTCGTCGTGTCCGCGTCGCGGTAGGAGAAGCGCTCATCCTCGAACACGATGAACGTCGCATCGGGACGCGCGACGGCTTGCTCCAGAAAGCGGTCCAGAAAGAGGAAGATTGGTCTCCTCCTCCGCCGAAGGATGTAGGTCTTGGATATGTTGATCAGCTTCACTAGGTAGAAGGCATCCTTCCAGAAATAAGGGCACAACGTTTGGAGTAAGAGTGGGAATATTAATAAACTCGCCACACATATCGAAACCACCAACATATTGGCGTCGTGCAGATCTGGTGGTTCAGGGCGAACCAAAAGTTACATAAATCGAGATATTCTCCAGTTTTCCCCACTTTTGGTGGAGTGGGCGGGTTGATTCCTGAGCCCCTGATGACTGCCGACCCCTCCTGTCTTCCGCATTCCTCTGGACTCTGAGCTCTTGTGTTTCTGGAGGTTTGGACCAGGTTGAACAAATGTGTCTAACAGCTTTTTCAAATTCAAAACCGTTTGGCAGTGACAGCCAATCAAACTTGACGATAAAGCCGCCAAATGGGAAGTAACCCTGTTCTCAGCAACTCTTTAACATATCATAGCCAACTTGGTAGCAGCAAAAATTAGTTGATGGAGTCCTATTCTGCTTGACCCCCACATTGCTGCTCGCAGCTATATTTGATGTTGTTGTTGTTGTTGTTGTTGTTGTTGTTGTTGTTGTTGTTGGCTCGGGTTCAGAAGAGGTGCAGGGCTCCCATCACCCTAGTGAAGGTTTTAGCTAGGTGTTGATCAGTAGAGTCATGCGCTGATGACAGTTGAGAGAAATCATCCAAACAGTCCCACCTGTCTTCCAGGTTGACCATCTTAACCCATGCAGATCGATCATTTAACCAGATAAAGGCATGATCATTATGATTTGATTGAAGGACAAAATTAAGTTTACAATTGATTATTATGAATACAATCATTGTTCACTATATAGGATATCAAAATGTTACTTTATTGTCTGTTATTTATAACCTGCGTTTGATCATGTTTGTCGGAGCTCTATTAATTTACAATTTTGAATGCATTATTTGCCTGAGCCTCAATGCCAATTGAGTGTCAATACTCAGTATTCATAGACGCTTATCTCACCTTATTGAACTGACTGCTAATAAGAAGACCTCCACATCCATTCATTGATTACTTCATGACTGAAATGGTTCCCAAACCTTTTAAACTTTTAGGAATGTTAGTGTTTTTAAACTGTACTGTCTCCTCATCTAGAAACATCCATCTGAAAGTCTGTCCTTCAAGTTCCATCCATCCATCCATCCAGTAACCCAGTAACACAACCCATGCTTAAGCTACAGCAGGAGGTCAGCTATTGCATTGTGCTTTAAAACACACACACACACACACACACACACACACACACGCACACACACACACTAAAACAAATCATTCAATATGAAAACGTTATATAATTGTGAAATGATATAGCCATTGTCCGAATGCAAAATATGCATTCTGTTTTTGTATACATAGAGGAGAGCTGCTGTTATTATTGTTATGATCCAGCCCTGAGACCATCACATTTAAGGAAAGCACTCAAGAGGTAAACAAAAGGGAGGAATTGTACTTGACAGTCAGGTATCTTCAATAACATGATACACATATGAGCTAAATCTAAAGTAAACTAGGCTACAAAGCAGACCATCAATGTGCCGGCCCCCAACACTACCCGGTTGCCAGGAGCAGGACCGGCGTCGACCTGTAAGGTGAGAAGGCTTTATGTAATCTTGAAGACCCGTGCCAAGCTGCTCCAAAATCCCTGATGACCCACCAGGCCGGACCAGGATAGCCATCCATCCATCTACAGGCTGGGGAATACTGAGGAATACGAGGATCACAAGATGACATTACACATCTTAGTGTAGTCAGGTCAAATACTTATGCTGATTGGTCAATTACTGCATGCATTCTAGTGTGACTACCAGTGCGTTTGAATACCAGTGGGTTTGACTACCAGTGCGGCTACTGGTGTTACTACCAGTGGCTCAATGGTGCCAATCGTCCGCCTTTGTCGATTCCCTTTTGTCTTAGAATTTTTGTCTTTTACACTCCACCCTCCCCCCCCCGCAGGGAGACCCCCGAACCAGTTTCCAGGTCTGTTTCCAGGACAGACCTGGAAGCTTTAGGCCTGTTTCCAGGTCAGACCTGTCACTGCACAGTGGGGGGGCTTGAACATTTTCTTTATTACTTTTCATTTATTTGCGGGTTGAGTGCTGAAGTATTTCTTTGATATCTTTTATTTCATTATTTGCACGTGGTCTGCTGGGATCGTTCTTAGATTTTCTATTGTTTCTTTTCTATTGGTTAACTCCAACATTAGACCGAAAGACATTGGTTTGATCTCAGGATGTGTTTGTGTACTGAATCAGGATAAGCAGTGAGTCACG
The DNA here is from genome assembly GCF_031168955.1 of Gadus macrocephalus. Lineage (NCBI taxonomy): Eukaryota > Metazoa > Chordata > Actinopteri > Gadiformes > Gadidae > Gadus > Gadus macrocephalus. The sequence continues at coordinate 23,319,562 of NC_082395.1, read as the reverse complement.
CGGTGAAGCCCAGTCCTACCAGGTTACGTAGCTCAGGCCTCAGGCCCCGTCCACACGAAGCCGAAACGGGCGAAACCGTTACGGTTTCGATCTATCCGGTTTCTAAGTATCTCCGTAAAGACGAAGCCAAGCGAAACCGGATAGATCTGTAGAAACGCTGTAGTAAACATTCCAGGCCCATAAGGGGCGCTGCTTCTGGTACACAAATCCAGAAGAAGAAGAGGCGAGCATGCGCATAAAGGCTGCCCCCCGAACCACTAACAACACAAACAAACAGCTCTTCTACGATGGCGAACTAGATTCTCAATAAATAATGGCTTAGCAACCCAACAAGGGACATGATATGCTGCAGAACGATTACAAGCTTGTAGTCCGCCATCATCTTTTTTGTTGTGATTTCTGAGACTCCGCGGGCTTAAGAGCCATTGGCTAGGAGGTCGAGGGGTGGGGCGATGATGTCATGGTTTGCGGTTTCAGTCGGTTTCAGGCGTCCACACGAAACCAAAACGAAACCGGATAGATTTGAAACCACCTCCGAGGGTGGTTTCAGAAGTTTGCGGATTCGCTGGCTTCGTGTGGACGGAAGGCCGAACCGTACAAGACCTTTGCGGTTTCGCCATGAAATCGGCTTCGTGTGGACGGGGCCTGACAGAGCAGCTGTAGAGTTCAGCATTTCAGCGCTCACACAAGGAAAGGCCTTGTTCTGCAGCAGACCTGAGAGTCTATTGGCTGTAATTATAATCAACCTTTTAAAGTAGGCCTATATACTTATTATACTATATACTATACAAATAATAACCAATCAAGAGAGAGTGAGTAAAAGACTGCCTTTTTGAATAGAAATGTAAAGAAAAGTAATAGGTAGACTAAAATGGATCAAAAGGCCTAAGTCAGAGTTTTGTAGAGGGGTAGTAATGTCAGCAGTCACTTAGGATTTGGGTCATAAACGGTGGGACCAGTCAAGCCAGGAGCAGGTGGTGGGACTGCCATCTCATGTGGAGACCTCTGATAGGCATTATATAGGTCATATATATGTAATATATAACTTTATTATTCGAAAATAACTTTTATCCTAAGACTTTGAACCCAACTCTATGTGCACAGTAGGCCTAGATTTGTGCAATCTTTCCAATGCTTGTCTGGGGTATTTGATGTAATTTGCGCGATATTATCCTTGGAAACTTTTGACGCGAGTAGCCCTACTTGATAAGAATTTGCTGGCGTAAGGGGTTGAGTTTCAGGGTGTATTTTCTCAAGTCACGTTGCCTCATAACTCAGGGCAACCAATGGCTCTGCAGACACGTAGGCCTACTGCTCCCTATAAAGGAGCCTGGCGCTGGGCAGCGTTCATTCAAGCGAGAGGTCGTTTCTGAGCCGCTGCGAAGCCACACCACTCCACTCCACCTTTATATTTCCCAGCAATTATTGCACCGGACAATGCTGCGAGTAAGATGTATGAGAGGAGGTAGCAGGGGCGCCGAGGCTGCCCATCTGATCGCAGCTCTGGTTGGTATTCCGGTGGTTTAGGACGATTCCAAATTCAAACATTTAAACCCATTACGCACCCGAGACCAAGGATAATAAAGTCACCGCGCTTGTGAAAAAAAAAAAAAGATGTCACTGCTCTTCCGCTGCAAAAACCAAAGATTCTAAATAACTGAATGTTGTGATTGGTTTTTCTGGATATTTTTTTTTGTATTAGTTTTTTGTGTTGTGCTGTTCTTCGGGACTGGATTTGAGGGGATAAAGAACCCGATCACAGCGGAACTGAGGGAATCCAAAGATAGGATACTTGCATTTGTTGCGCGTCGCTGAGTGACAGGAGCCAACTGGCGTCGCAGATGCTCGACCTCAGTGACACCACCACTGCGCATGCGCCAGCTAACCTACTGTCAGCGCTTTCCGATAACGTTTCATAAGGATGACCAAACTGACTTCAACACAATATGCTTTATTCAATGAGTTTAGATCCGTCGCCTCGTTGGTAATCTATTTGGAAACGCATGTTTAATTTGCATTCGCCAAGTATATTGCCTGATCTAGGCTGATAGGCTGTACTTAATTGTTTCAGCTCATTGGTTTTTCAAAGTATGTGCTTTTGATTAAGAAAAAAACGATGGCTACCGGTAAAGTGAACGACCCTTCCTCGTCTCTTATTTGATTGCTAAAAATCCTTGAAATATTTGATCCTCGTTTGTAAATTTATTCCAAGTAGCCTGTATCTCGGTTGCAGGCCCCCTTCCCCCGTTGACTCACGTTCTGATCATCTCTCTGCAGCTCGGACGGTCGGCGAACGGGTGGGTGCAGCGGGCGTTCCAGAGCACCTCCATCGCCGCTGCCGCCCAGCCCCGAGCCGAAGGCCCGGTGGACCCTGTTTCTGAGGCCGTGCCGGAAGAGTGCCCCGTCTGCGCCTACAACGAATGGGACCCGTTAGAGGAGGTGATCGTGGGGCGTGCGGAGAATGCCCAAGTGCCTCCCTTCAGCGTGGAAGTCAAGGTAGATGAGTTCACTTCAAATGTGTGTGCGTGCGTGTGTTTGTGTGTGTGTGTGTGTGTGTGTGTGTGTGTGTGTGTGTGTGTGTGTGTGTCTGTGTGTGTGTGTGTGTGTGTGTGTGTGTGTGTGTGTGTGTGTGTGTGAGCGCTTGGTACGTGTGTGCGTCTGTCTGTCTGTCTGTCTGTCTGTCTGTCTGTCTGTCTGTGTGTGTGTGTGTGCGTGCGTGTGTGAGTGCGCGCTTGGTACGTGTGTGCGTCAGTCAGTCAGTCTGTCTGTCTGTCTGTCTGTCTGTTACCACGGGTTTGTTGTTCTGAAAGGCAAGGTCGTATTTCACAGCGTTCCTGCAGAAAGAAATGTCCCGTGAAGTGCTACTGAATGGACAACATGGTTAGAGAGAAATGCATGGATCAGTTCAAATGTGGAGAATCAGATCCCCTTATGGGATGGACGTGCAAACCAAGTAGGGATGGAGTTGGAGTCTTTCTGAGGTGACAGACTGACTTTATGAATCCTGTTTTCTTCACACGCTGCCCGGTTTGTTGTTGACAGGCTAACACGTATGAGAAGCACTGGCCCTTCTACGAAAAGTTTGGGGGCCAATCTTTTCCCAAGGACCACTTGAAGAAAGCTGTTGCTGAGATCGAGGAGATGTGCAATATCCTGCGGCACGAGGGCGTGACGGTGCGCAGGCCGGAGCCCTTGGACTGGTCAATGCAGTACACCACTCCGGACTTCACCTCCCCAGGTGACCACCGGGGGGAGCGCTACGGCTCGGTTCTTAATTGATCCTAGACCGTTTTTTAAAGGGCTCATGTCACGCCCAAGATGTGGGTGTGATTAGCTGGTACAAGCCGTTTGACACAGGGAAGGAATGATTTTCATAGTGACATCACAAGTGGGCATGTCCACCCAGATATATGAGGGATACATTGCGTACATCTAGGTGGACCCGCCCATTATGAAAATCATTCCTTCCCTGTGCCAAACGGCTAGTACCAGCTAATCACACCCACACCTGGTGGCATGACATGAGCCCTTTAAACACTTTGTAATTGGTCTCTGTTCTTCTGACTGGATTCAGTCCAGTGACCGAACACAATAATGGAGTAGTTGAGGTGTCTGTGCTGATGTTGACCGCCTTGTCCCTCCCCTCCGACCCGGGGCAGGTATGTACGCCGCCATGCCCAGGGACATCCTCATGGTGGTGGGCAACGAGATCATCGAGGCCCCCATGGCCTGGAGGGCCCGCTTCTTCGAGTACCGTGCCTACCGGCCGCTCATCAAAGAGTACTTCAAGAAGGGGGCCAAGTGGACCACCGCCCCCAAGCCCACTATGTCCGACGAGCTCTACGACCAGGTGGGTGGATCCCAAGGAGGGTTGACTTTTATGTTTGCTTTAGCTTTCTGCTAAATCTTAAATACATTGCACTTTCTAAAAAGCTTTTTTAACTTTGCCTTTATTTTCTATTTTAATACTATAAAATGCCTTTCTATTTTACTAATTTCTTTGCATATGTTTTCTTTTACTTATCTATTATTTTATTTTATTGTATGACAATCTTTATGTGTGAAGCACTTTGAGTCTGCCTTGTGTATGAAAAGTGCTATAGAAATAAAGTTGCCTTGCCTTGCCATGCCTTGCCTTGACCCCCAGGAGGGGGGACGTTATTGGGGTACACCCCCAGGAGTGGGGATGATATGGGGCTCCTAAAATGGGGCTCTCCATCGTTTGGTAGCATCTTCTCCTAGCTATCTCTGTTGTGTACGGGGAATGGGTTAACCTAGTGATTGTTAGTGCTTGGCACTTCGTTCTATGAACATCCTTAATGTACCGACAGAGATATATTGTTCTTTCTCCTTCTTCTGATCTATGCACTTATTGTAAGTCTCCTTGGATAAAAGCGTCTGCTAAACGCCCTGAATGTAAATGTAAATGTCATTGTGGGCAATGACCGGGGTGATGGATTCTCTTATCTAACGTCTCGGCGGTCTCCCCCGTCTCCTCCGTCTCCCCCGTCTCCTCCGTCTCCCCTCCGTCTCCCCCGTCTCCTCCGTCTCCCCTCTCTCCTCAGGACTACCCCATCCGCACGGTGGAGGACCGACACAAGCTGGCGGCCCAGGGCAAGTTCGTGACCACTGAGCACGAGCCCTGCTTCGACGCCGCCGACTTCATCCGGGCCGGCAGGGATCTGTTTGTTCAGAGGAGCCAGGTAGGACCGGGGGCCGAGCGGCTCTGTCCTGTTGTGGGCGGGGGTTGGCATGTTTACACACACATTCTGACCCGACGGCGCTCCGAACTCTCGGGCTACGTTCTGCCGGATCTTGAGCGAGGAACGCTCCGACACTCCGGAGATTAGATAAAGAACGCCTGCTTCTTTTGTAGCTGCATCTGTTGCAGAGGCTCTGCTTCGTGAATTATTTAAATTATTTAAGACATTGGCACACATAATGTTTAATCTAACATGTTAAGTCTAGCATGTTCAATTGCAACCACTCACAAATGGACCAATGCACTGCTTATGAAATAAAGGATTAGAATGTTTAATGCTTTACATAAAAAATGACCTCACTTCCTGTCCAGGTTACAAACTACATGGGGATCGAATGGATGCGCCGCCACCTCGCTCCGGAGTACAAGATACACATCATCTCCTTCAAGGACCCCAACCCCATGCACATCGACGCCACCTTCAACATCATCGGACCGGGACTGGTGCTGTCCAACCCCGACCGGCCCTGTCGTCAGGTCTGAACCCCTCGGGAACCCACACTACACTCTAGTCCCACAACACTGTAACGCAAAACCCTGAATGAGGAATAGGACCGGACTGGGGCTGTTTCCCAATGTGAAGGAAGCATGCTCAACGGCTGCCCTTTTAAGGACGCTACGTCATAGAACGCCGACAAGCACTGTTCCAATGTTGAGGACACTCGCATTCGCGCCCTTTTCGCATCCTTTATTTTTGAGGATTCCGAGATATTTCAAGAACGCACAGATGGATCCTCAACGAGCCAAAATACCCACAATCTTTTGCGTTCACACGCTGCGCAGGATATTAAATAATTGCGCATAGAAAGCAATATACATTGCTTTACACAAGAGAAGTTATTTGAACGTTTCATAAATATTTTGTGCCGTATTGCTTTTTATAGATTTTTTTTTTAATATGTAAGTAGATGGTGTTTAAAAAAACTACTGTTGCCAATAATAATTACAACAATTAAAATCTTAAAATATTTAACACTGGAGTTATTAAATAACGGAAGTTATATATTAAATAACGGAAGCGGCAGCGCTTCCACACTAGCAAGTCATTCCAAACTCTGAACGCTACAAACACTAGTAGGCAGCAATCTAGCCTCATCTCCATAGGAAGGATGTGTTCTAGCAAGGCTGTGACCTTCACTTCGGGAAACAGCCTGGGAGTGTAATGTGTTCATGAACAGAGATTGACCTCCTAAAGATAGATACAGATACAGTCTTGAAAATATTTGTAACGGTATGAGTACGATTATTCTTGCTTTTCGCCACAACTTCAATTGTTTTGGATAAAGGTGTGAACTAATGTTTACGTCAAACGGACTGAGTTCTTCTGACCCTGTTCTTTGCTGCCCCCTAGTGGCGTAACACTTTACGGTTTTGTTTTATTTGACGCCGGTCAGAGCTTGCATTTCATCGCTCCGTCGCTTTCTGCTCTTTTCTTCACGTCCAGATTGAGATGTTCAAGAAGGCTGGCTGGACTGTGGTCAAACCCCCGGTGCCGCTGATTCCAGATGGTGAGCGTGAAAAGAATTAATGACATCCACCAAGTGATCCACGCTTTTACTTTTCAGTTATTTATTTTGAAACATGAAACGTAACTCTCTGGGTTCCCCCGCAGACCACCCACTGTGGATGTCCTCCAAGTGGCTGTCCATGAACGTTCTCATGCTGGACGAGAAGCGGGTCATGGTCGATGCCAACGAACACACCATCCATAAGATGTTTGAGAATCTTGGTAAGTGTTTCTACTTTTTTATCAAAATCAATCCTGAAAATGAGTAAACTTCATATTAACAGTTGATGAGTGGCCTAATATTGCTCTTACTTTTACTCATAGCTTTAAAATGTACTAATATTGTGCCCTGCTTACACTGAGAAATTATATTAATTTGGCTTTGCTCAGGAGGTAGAGCGGGTTGTCCCTGAAAGGTTGCTAGTTCAATCCCGGGCTCCTCCAGCTGAGTGATGAGGTGTCCCTGAGAAAGAAACCTGACCGCTCCGGATGAGCTGTCTGTCGCCTTGCTTGCTTGACATCGCCGTCGGTGTGTGAATGTGTGTATGAATGTTGAAAGTCGCTTTGGATAAAAGCGTAGATGTATTCAAACTCTTGTATCTTTCTTAACAGGCATCCAGACGGTGAAGGTGAACATCCGCCACGCCAACTCCCTGGGCGGCGGGTTCCACTGCTGGACCACTGACGTGCGTCGCCGCGGGACCCTGCAGTCCTACTTCCACTAGCCGGCCAGAAAGAGGCAGTTTCTATTGAGCTTTGAAGCTGAAGTCGCTCCCCGCGTCTGTTACACAGTGTAACATGACACATGACGTTAATATAAGGGTTAAAACAGACGAGGAATATAACATTACTTTTAGAGGTAGCCTACACTCAAATTAACTGTTCATGAACAGTTCAATCAATCAATGAAAGGGTTAACTAGTCGTTTAGGACTTCTAAAACCTGCAACCACATTTTAGGATGTAGATGTATATTTAAATACTATTCAAAATCCACCTGGGGAGTGTGACTTTAGGTCTTCGTAACTATGTATGATTTGTGTCAATTAAGTCGTGATGTGCATTTAAATGTTTAGAAAACGTTCGTTCAGAGACGTCTGCTCAATAGCAAATAATCACAAAAAGCTCAATAATCTCAATATTAACTGCATTCTGGCCTGGCTGTGGTAGAACACCTTGAGGGAGGAGAGTGGAGGATGGGGTACATGTTATCATCTAGGGGCGCCTCGGAGAAACGGTCTTCTGTATTATCCATTATCGGTGGTTTTACAGAATGTTTTTCTATCGAACAAATGTATAAAGGTTTTTATATAGGTCATTCAAAAGTATTGATTCCGTAAATATGTTCTTTTTTAAAGGATTGGGATTAAACAAAAAACATTCTATTTATATATTCTTCTGTACATGGTATTGTACTTTCATATATTTTCAATGTTTCCCAACAATTCGTGTTTTTATATATTTACCTGCAGCAGACGAGGAGGTCGTGTTAATATTGTTTACCTCGAGCCCGTTTTCTGTTCTTCAACCTGGGCCAGTGATGTGCTACTAGTCGTGACATACTGCTTGGCTGCTTTGTACTGAATAACCGAGCTGCTGAAGACATTGTAGACGCTTTGGTATTGTTCAACATTAATATAAAAATGAAAAAATAATCTGGCTTGTGTCCTTCCTTATGTTGTTCGAATAAGTAACATCAGAGACAGACTATTGACAGGCTTAAAGGATGAGGAAAATATTATATGTATGTATATATGTGATATATTTATAACTCACTCTTCCTTCAGTGTTGCAGAGAGAGGAGTTATGGCGTGGTGTGTTCTCCGTCTGATACAAGTCAAACAGGGTGTAATGTCGTGATGACCCCAGTAAAATAATACAAGACCTCCCAACCGACAGGGGGCCCCACTGGCCCAGTGGGGGGGGGGGGGGCAGCACGCAGGGCCTGGGGGCCATCTGTCCGTGAGGAGGTTGGTTCTTCTCCCCGTGTCCACGTGCGGTTCCACCTGTTGCTCCGGTTTCCTCCCACAGAGCAAAACATGCAGGTTAACGCTCCTGCCCTTCCCCTGAACAAGGCACGGGCACGACTTGAGATGGTTCCAACAGACACATTTCAAACCTGATGTCAGACTGTTCTGCTGCCACCTACTGACTCAACTCGAGCCGAAAGTGGGTGTTACCAGGATGAGCCTTGCGGCGGTGGAAGGATTGGAGGCAGTATGAAAGCTGTTGGTAAGGCCGTTGGCCTGACTTTATTCCGGTACAAGAATGTCCCTCAGGAGGCAAAAAAAAATGAATAATGAATATACACAAAAAAAACCAATCAATAATTCTAAATAACTATCACTAATCAAACTATCAATAATAAAAAAACAACAGTCCTCCCCTCGGCACTAATACAGCCCTTGGCTGATCTAAGAGCCAGGTGTTTTCACCCGCTCACCTCAGACCCTTCTGCCCCACCTACATGATTTGGACCTGAATATATCCTCCCTGGCCTAACCCATACCCCTCTTAATTCAATTAACCCTCCCCTACACATTTCCGATTTACCTATCCCCACCCCTAGTTACCCACCTTACTCCAGACCTATTCGTCTAAAACCCAACCTTAACCTCTACTTCCCTGACACCTTAAATATTCCCCAAGTACCCCAACACACCCCTCTCCTCTCACACACTTGGTCTCGCCCGTCTGACGTCACGCCCCCACCGCACAAATGTTCTTCCGGACTTCACGTCGGGTCCTCCCGCAGTCCCCGGCACCCGGAAGCCAGCGCAACCGTAACGTGAGTGTTTACGATTTCCTTGTTTGTACCGTGTCCCCCCGACCGGCTTCCTCATAACGCATGTTTTCTTTGTGTGTTGCAGGTGGCGTCATGAACGTGTTGGAATGTTCTGTGTGTGTTTAAATAAAAGGGTACTTGTAACTCCTGGTGTCAGTCCTGTTTTTATCCATTGCCTGCAGTAACGGGCCGCCGCACCGTTACAGTGGGATTGAATTAAGCTATTTTATTATTTTATAATAACATTTAGAATGTAATAAGGTATGGGTGGGTTCGTCGATAATGTGTTGCGTCGGTTTATTGCTGGGCATGAAATACTTCGTAATCTCACTTTATGTGGAAAGACTTTAAAAATACACTTTTCTGTCTCTTCATCTGGTTGGTAAACAAGTTGTATGGAGTTAGAATCATGCCAAAACCCCGCACACACGCAAAACGTGTTTTGCTCACGCATAACGATTCACACGCACACAAAACATGTTTTACTCACGCACAATGATTCACACACACGCTCAGTGTGGTTTGCAAATACAAAACATCATTCACAAACTAATGCATTTTGCTTCAGAAACAAATACAGTATGTTTTACCCAAAGTACAAAAAAAAATCCTTCAAGTACACAAAACAATTCTACAAGTACGGAACACGAAAGCTGCGCGTGGATCGGAATGCATTTGCGCACGGATCGGAATGCATTTGCGCACGGATCAGCAAGGCGGAAAATTAGTGCCAAACGTCACGTGACAAATAAATGTCCTGTGATTCACACTACACAACAGCAGGTGGCGCTGTTGAGTCAGTTTAAGGCCGCCAGTACGATCTTTTTTTCTTTTTTTGCCGGCATCAAATCTTTATTTGATGCCGGCCAACCGTGTGTGGATTCTATGGAAAGCCAAGAAGGCCACTAACTGGCCCTAGAATGGCGCGGTAAAAGTGCTAAACCGCACGGAATGGCCGCACGGAATGGCCGCACGGAATGGCCGCACGGAATGGCCGCACGGAATGGCCGCACGGAATGGCCGCACGGAATGGCCGCACGGAATGGCCGCACGGAATGGCCGCACGGAATGGCCGCACGGAATGGCACCTGTTGTGTAGTGTGAATCACAGGACATTTGTTTGTCACGTGACTTTTGGCACTAATTTTCCGCCTTGCTGATCCGTGCGCAAATGCATTCCGATCCACGCGCAGCTTTCGTGTTCCGTACTTGTAGAATTGTTTTGTGTACTTGAAGGATTATTTTTTGTACTTTGTGTAAAACATACTGTATTTGTTTCTGAAGCAAAATGCATTACTTTGTGAATGATGTTTTGTATTTGCAAACCACACTGAGCGTGTGTGTGAATCATTGTGCGTGAGTAAAACACGTTTTGTGTGCGTGTGAATCGTTATGCGTGAGCAAAACACGTTTTGCGTGTGTGCAGGGTTTTGCCATGATTCTAACTCCATAAAGTTGAGACTAAATTTAACTCCAACAATGATATTTTCTTCTTCTCTGTGTGTGTGTGTGTGTGTGTGTGTGCGCGCGCGTGTGTTTGTGTCTACCTGCATGTCCAGACACGTGTGTGCGTGTGTTTGTGGGCCTGCGTGTGTTGATGCGTGTGTGTATGTGTGTGTTTGTGTGTTTGTGCGCTCACACGTGCCTGTCAGGGTATGTGTGTGTGTGTGTTTGTGTGTGTATGTTTGGCTGCATGCCCAGGCGTGTGTGTGTGCGTGTGTGTTTGTGTGTGTGTGCTTGCGTGCGTGAATGCGTCTGTGTGTTTGTGCGTGTGTGTGTGTCGACTACCCTAAAGTTAACCATAGAGATCTTCAAAGTTCTGCTGATTGAATCACAGACCGCTTTGTTTGTCAGGAGAACTCGTGTTTCATCAGCGGGGCCGGCGTACTGAACGATGGGCGTTCTGCCCGAAGGTCTGGACCCGCGACCGGAGACAGCGGACCGTAGACGCTACAGGGTCTGCCTGTACAGACGAGACGCGATAAAGCACTGGGGGGTTGTCACCTTGGAGAAGCCTCTGTGCTGGTTGTTGTGTCTCCGGGCGCTGGGCAGGCCTGGAGGTAGAGCTGCTGAGCCCCACATGATTAAAGTCCAACTCTGCTGCTCTGTTCCATCATGGCAAATACCCTGGCAGAATATTTACTAAAACATATACAAAACCACTCACACACGCTCGTACACGCGCGCACGGACCCACGCCCACGCATACGCACTCACACACGCATTCACACACGCACTCACACACGCACTCTCAAACACATACACACACGCAAACATGCATGCACAACACAGACACGAACACACACCCACGCACCTCAAACACATACACACACGCACACACACACACACACACACACACACACATTTATAAATATGAATTTATCTAATCTGGTGTTCTTTAATAAGATATTGGTTCTCTTTAGTGGTCAATATATGATACTTTTGAAGCTTACTAACTTTTAATTGAGTTTTCCCCAAACATAATGAAATCATAAGTATGTGGAATCAGTACTTCTGTACTTTTTCAAATTTGGTCTCAAGGGCATGTAAGGTATATGGTAATAGGACATATTTTTCTTAATTATAAAGCGACATTTGCTGTCCTGCTCTTCCTCCACTCCGCCCCTAGTGGGCGCTAGAGCCGAAGGGAGATTGTGTGAACAATGTGTATTTGTTTCAAACTGAATAATATATATATTTTAGTGTGGAAAGATCTGGGGACATAGAGGCTGGCGGAGAATTTATCTTCAGGAGATGTACGTGATGAGTTCATCCTCGAACCTCAAGGCATCGAGACAATTCTGCTGCCATCATTGAAGGTTGAAGGTTGATTGAGGTTGAAATTATGGATATAATATGACTTAAATAATGTAAGATAAGTTTGATCATTGTAAGTCGTATAGTCCAAACCTTTTTTTGGAGTGGATCAGTGCGTGGTATAAATCGATCTACATTTTTACATTTGATACGAGAACCACCTCTTGATTTATATGATGTGTTTTCAAGAAAGTGATTTTCACATCTTGAGATTCGTGTCCACCCCATAAATCAAAAGTATTCTTTTCCATATTCTTGGACGATAAGCCTTAAACATGCTGGTTTAATATGGACCCTTGCTCTGTGGAACATCAGCCTCAGGCTGTTTGACATGTAGGTGTAATGTATACGTATAATCATCACATTTATCCTGCAGATCTAACACAGAAAGCTCTCACACTCTCTAACCAAACGAGCACCTTAAAGGTATAAAGGTCAAACTACCTCCAGGGGGCTGGTCTAATTTTCATGGTGATCTAATATTGAAGATAACCATAAATACCAAGGTAATATGAATATATAAAACATATTATAAAGAAACGAGGAGAAGAATAATGATTGTCTCTCGAATCCTAAAGCTTATTTATAATCAAACAAACATTTACCTTAGAAAACCCATGTTTGATCCCACATTGATCTAAACCTGTTTCTAATTAAGATCCCAGAGGCCCGGCTCCCCGCGGCGTCTCTTCCCGCTGGTTTGAAGTTCCCACGGAAAGCTGGCCCCGCCCCGCCGGGCAGTGACGGCCGCTGATTGGCCCGGCGCAGCTCATTTGCATTAACGTCAGTAAAGGCTGTAGGTCAATCCTTGCGGGTGCTTTCATTGGATGTGCTGCTGTCAAGCAGCACTGAAGAACTGGAAGGGCAAACGCTGGAAAGGCAGAGAAAAGACAAACAAGGAATAATCCTAATGTAGCTCTCTGTGGCCGGCGCTCAGGAACTCATCCCATGCCTTCCTCCTTCATCTGCCCAACTTGCGGACGCCGAGCGAGCTTTCTCCTCCTTCTACAAGCGGTCACGTTCAACGGTGGAATTACCTCCACATATTAATATTTGACAGCATCTGGCTATTTTTTTTTCCTCAAAATGAGAGAATATCGTGGGCCCGACACACTGTAGCTTGTTCGAGGGTACCCGGGTTTGTATTTCTGCGGTTAGCATCTCCGATCCGAGCAGTAGATATCTCTAAATGCACACTGGAAGCCATCCGAAGGTTTCTACGTGTCCCTCTCGTCCCTTTTCGGGCTGATCCATGGACCGTGTGGCCGGACTCCACCGCGTTATGCTGCCGCCGACGGGAGTCCTGACATGGGGAGGGCTGAGCAGAGGCACCAGCAGCGTGGATCTTCTCGCCTGTTGACGAACGGCTGGAGAGCGGAGCGTGTCGTAAGAACCGGCCTGTGGCCCATGTCTTGAACTCGAGTGGGAACCAGATCGGCCGAGCGGGGAGAAAGGAGGACTCCCCAGGAACAGTGGATGGCTTCGGGGGTGGGGAGAAGGACGAGAGCGCAGACGATTCCTGGACGAGAAATGGATAAAAGTACTGCATGATCAGAAGAGGACTGGCCGGCAGGCCCGCTTGATCACAGTAAAGTTGAGAATGAAAAAAAATATGATGTGGTACGAAGGCAAAAAGAGGCTTAAGCGTTAGGGATGAATTGCGCATGAAAAGATGAATAACGGAGTTCATGTTTTTCTGGACTTGCATAAAACAACTTCAATTAAGTTGAGGTGAATCCCAAACCTAGGACATCAGCTTCCTGCTCAGAAACACACTACTCTTACTCACTCTGTATGCTGTAAGCGAGAGTTTAAGTAACCCTTTTGGATTAGTTTATCTATAGCCAACTATACAACAAAATAGCTCAGAAACAACAAGTGTGAACACGCATATAAAAACATAACACCAGAGGACAGTTGTGAATAGTAAAGTAAAGCACTTGCGCGACAGAAAACGTCTGGAGTGGGTTGCAGCATGGGCTGTGCTTCAAGTATTCATATCTCTGATAGGGTGGTCTACCACAGTGGAAAAGAGTCCGAGGATTCCCACTCCCCACAACAGACCAACTCCACTCAGCACCCAGGAAATCCCGCCGCCTCGGGGCTGCCCATCAAACCCGCCAGCTGCAAGGTGAGGGATGAGTTTATCTGTTTCAATCACCGAAGTGCGTGTGTGTGTGTGTGTGTGTGTGTGTGTGTGTGTGTGTGTGTGTGTGTGTGTGTGTGTGTGTGTGTGTGTGTGTGTGTGTGTGTGTGTGTGTGTGTGCACTATACAACTGTATTAATTGGACCAAGCGGACGTGCGTGGCATTACTACTTTGGGGTTGTTGGTGGTTTCGAGCTTGCGTTGCTCATGTCAGACGCCCCTGGTGAGGGGTCAGAGCCTGGCCGGGGGTCCAGCCTCCTGAGGCTTTGTTCCCTCGGGGAGGTGGAGGAGAACGGTGAGGATATGGCCCCATGCTCTCACACCACCTCTCCACTGATACAGCGTTCCTGGGCCGTGAGTCAGTGGATATGTATTTTCCCACATCTCGAGCTGGCTACTCTAATCTGAATGAAGTAACGTGCACAGTGCACGTTACGGTGCACGGAGCACACTACTTACCCCTGTGAAGGATGTGATCCAGCCGACTGCGGCACAATCACACAGGCACTATTCATTCAACAAACACACAGCACCGTGGCGACAGGCCAGCTGTAGCGGCCGTAGCCTCCAGCAGGATACCTGCCGACAGGTAGAGGTGTGTGTGTGTGTGTGTGATACCTGCCGACAGGTAGAGCCGTGTGTGTGTGTGTGTGAGATACCTGACGACAGGTAGTGCTGTTCAAAGCCTCCCCTCAGTGTGTTTGTGTGTGTGTGTGAAGGGCCTCATTAAGGCAACAGGGAAGGTAATTGGTGATCGTCTTTAATGTTTGAGGTAACATTTTTTTTGTTTCATAATTACACAGTGAAGTAAATATGAACCCTGTGAACCCCAAAAATGTGGTTGTGACTTGGTGAAGGCGTCATGTTCTGAGCAGAGCTCTGGTGAAGAACAGCATAGTTGGACATAGTTGGGTGGTTAGTGGCTGGTTAACCCTACAGATGACCTCTCCCAGACAGTGTATGGATTAGTTCAGGTAAGACCTGATGGTTAAGAATCTGATGCACACTTATGTGTTTATGCGGGCTTGCATGTGTGTGTGTGTGTGTGTGTGTGTGTGTGTGTGTGTGTGACCTCTGTCAGGAGTTCTGCAGGACGGAGCAAGAGGGCTGTTTAACCCCGCCCCCCCCCCCTGACCCCCCTGGTCTCTGATCCAGTTAGGGCCGGACTGAGTCAGACTAAACACCCGGCCCCCCTCAGCTGGAGACGGTTCAGGGGGGGTCGTCCGTCTGGGGGGGTCGTCCGTCACAGCCCCGACCTGTCGGACGGGCTCCTCTTGTACGCGTGACTACTGACCGCATCACAGTTACCCTGACCAGTCCATCAGCTGGCTGTACTGGTCTGTGTGGGACACACTGGGAGAGAGAGTTGTAGTTCTACAAAATCAGAACTTTAATACATTGTGATAAACTATGAAAACTTTGTTTTGCCACGTCTTGTCTGAGAAACACTGTTTCACGCACCAAATAGTTTTCCCATAATGAACAATATTTAAACTATTCCAAAACACATGACAAATAAACGAAGAGGAAATAATCACTACCACGCCAATGCTCCTGTGCTTCCAACATGGAGGCGTTCATTACGACCTCTCAGTGAATCAGTCCTATGAGTCTTATTGTGTCCAATGGCTGCAGTCTGAGATGTCCTCTGATTGTCCATTGGTTATTTTAAATCCAAATGTTATCAACGTCACTTCCTGTCCAGCAGACGCGTACAGCCGCCCTCCCGCGGGCTTGGAACCGATAACATCAGGTTTCCACTCCACTTTGTAAAGCCTTCTGCAGGCCAACACCCAGCCAGGCAGTGCTCCTTTATCTACGCTGAACCGATCCTCAGGATGAGATCACACCCCCTGTTGTGTCCTCGTCGGAGGGAATGGAGACGCGCTCTTATTGTGGAACTTTAGCCTCCCAGTCCAGGAGCTTCTCCTCAGATAGGGGGACGGTTAAGTTGTGCTTGACCCCAATATTTATCTTGATGTGTTCATTTGTGTTTTTTTTTTATCACTTTACACTTTTCATGGTTTCAACAGCAAAAAAATCTGATAATAAGGATTGGGGATTGAACACATCAATGATGATGAGTTATATTAGCCGACGTCCCTGCCATTAAATTTTAATAAAAGTGTAATTTATGTAAAACAAGTTTTATAAAAAGATGAGACTACTGAAACTTAGAACAGGAGTTTAGGGATGCACCAATTTATCAGCCGATATTCTCAATCAGTCTATCGGTCATCAGATGGCGTCACCGATGCCAGCGGCCGATGTGATCTGTTGTGACGCATGAATGGTGTGGTGAAGGGCCGTATCCCAGTTACCCTGACCAGTCCATCACCGCTGCCTGCACTGGTCTAAGTTGTCCACATTGAGAGAGAGAGAAAGAGAGGAGTTGTAGTTCTGTAAAATCATGAAGTGAATATACGGTATATACCGTAATGAAAACTTAGTTTTGCCTCGTCTCGGATGAGAAACAAAACACAAACTAGTGTGTGACACTGGGGTACGTTCCTAGAGGTGTGGGGCTCTCCGACTCTGGGAGTGTAACTCCGCGGCCATCGCTTGTTTCCGTGTTCACTGAACAAAAGTTTCACAAAGTTCATGATTGGAGCTGAAACAGAGTTCAGTTCACCTTTAACACACAGAGAGACGGGGTCCGACAGGCAGGCAGGCAGGCAGACGGACAGACGGACAGACGGACAGAGAGTGACAGACCCTAAACACACTAAACAACAGACAGAGCTAAACACACTAAATGAGACTTCCTTTGTCAAGGGTACACTACCATCTGGGCCGCACCGGCTACGATAAGAACATCGTACAAGGTCTTGTGGGTAAATGTGTGCGCGTACGTGTGTGTGTGTGTGTGTGTGTGTACGCGTGTGCCCGCGGTCGTGTATGTGTATGCACGTGCACATGCGCGGACGCACAGACAGAAAGTTCTCAGCCAGAAACAGCGGTGTAGATCTGTCCTTGACTCTTGCCCTGTGAGCCGTCCCGCTCTGCCCAGGGGTCACGGAGGTCAGGGTCAGGGTTCACCCACTCGTCTGGAGACCCAGCTCTGCCCCTGGTACCAGAACACGGAGGACGGGGCGCTCCGACTGTCTGGGGGTCCGGGGTCGATGTGACACAGCTTTCTACTGTTGGGGACTGGGTGGAGGCTGTCTGTGCTCCGTCCTGTGGGTGGAGGCTGTCTGTGCTCCGCCCTGTGGGTGGAGGCTGTCTGTGCTCCGTCCTGTGGGTGGAGGCTGTCTGTGTTTAGTCTAAGTTGAGAACCATTGGGTAATTTATTCCAGAGGAAGGCGAGGCCTTAAAGTGCTGATGAATTAATCCACTGTGCTTTTTCTACTGGCTGAGAGGTCTCTCTCTCTCTCTCTCTCTCTCTCTCTCTCTCTCTCTCTCTCTCTCTCTCTCTCTCTCTCTCTCTCTCTCTCGCCCCGCCCTTTTTTTTTAAATTCTTTACTTTGTGCTGGATCTTTTCTCCGGTCGGTTTGTTAGCTCAGCACTCGCCCCCAGACAGCGTGGAGTCGTCTTGGTCGTTCACCCCGGTCCCTATCACGTCGTGGCCTCCATTATTCACCCATACAATAGGGCTAATCTCGCTCCGCACACCAATAGTAGGGCTATGTTCTCCAAGTGCAGCTGTCGCCTGCACTTTAGGCCGAGCACAGGATCTGCTGCTGATAGACTGCACTTATCTGCTTCTGTCAAGGATCTCGTTCATTTACAATGGGTAAATACTGGTGGTATTTGATGACGTTATTGACACAGAGAAGGCCTGTGATGGGCCACTTCTATATTTTCAGCTGCTCACGGTGGCAGGGTTCAGAGTTTGTTTCCACACTTGGCTGCTCGGCTCTGCCCGAACTAGGGCGACCTCACGGTTCCATATGGTGTGATATCATATCTCCCACACGTACCACCTCTGAACACATGGAGAAACAGCACCACTTGTGTTCTTAACAACCTCAATGAATTGGAAATTGCTAAAGCTAAGTAAGAAAATGTCATGAGAAAGTCATGAGCGGTCTTCTCTGTTGAGTTTCTGTCTGGGACAGATGCTGCTATTGTTGTTCTCCTCTGGTACCGCCAAAAGGCCTTCTTTTTCTCTCCTACCCCCATTTCCCTCCGGGTTAAGAACTCTGCATCATAGGGTCAGCATGTGATGGTTTCATAACATTGTGGAAGCTGTGTTCCGCCCAAACAAGTGTGTGCTCTGTTGCCTGCACCGGGTCCTAGTGTTGTGTTTCGGAAGACGTGTTCTGGGGCCCTCGTGTTCCTCCATGGAGGACAGGTCCCTAGGCGCGGGGCTCGGACCAGTCTTCACCTGGTGTGTGTGTCCTGTGTGTCTGTACCTGGTTTGTGTGTGTCCTGTGTGTCTGTACCTGGTGGGTGTGGGTGTGGGTGTCCTGTGTTGAGCGGCCTCACAGCTCACCTAATCACCGTGTCTACGTTTGAAACACACTAAACACAAGAAAAAGTGTAAAGGTTTAAATATTGTTTCGGATGTATTTACTCTATCTACACAAACGCCCATGTGAGGCAAAGGTTCACGGTACAGTGTGAGAGCAACCAAGTGAATGTGCGGTTGATGTTCGCTGTATATAAATCTACGTGACTGTCGTTAGTCTCTCTCTCTCCCTCCATACAAGAGGCGGAGGAGAGACCGTGTGCCCTGTACGTGTGACGTTGATCCGGGTGGACACATCAGGCCTCGGGTCTGCCAGTATGCTCAGCGTTATGTTGGGGAAAACCAGGGCTCACAGGATGGAAGTACGTCTCTTACGTCATAGCAGTGCTTCACTCTTTCATTGAAATCCTTGGAAAGGGCAGCGGGATCGTCTCCGTGACGGACACGGAATCCGGAACCGTCGCGCGTGTCACGCAAATTCTAGGAATATTGTTACGGTTCTGATCTGTGCTAAGCGTTAAATCTGGAAATCAAATTATTAAAACCTCCATACTCGGCATCGCTGATGAGACGTTAATCTTGGATCGCTCTAAATGAACGCTGAGCCGTGTGGAGGCCGGCATTCCTACACAAGTGAATGCGCGCAATGTTTGCGGTGTGCTTGCCAAGCCGTTAGCATAATATAGCCTAGCCTAGCCTGGCCTAGCGCGGCTCATGTTTCACTCATCCCCTATGGCGTTAGCCTATCCTAGGGTGTATCATGGCTCACTGATCCCCTTTGCCATTAGCCTAGCCTAGCCTAGCCTAGCCTAGCGCTGCTCATGTCTCCCTGATCCCCCATGATGTTAGTCTAGCCTTGCCTAGTCTGGCCTAGCCTAGCATGCCTCACTGATCTCCCATGTTGTTAGCCTAGCCTAGCCTGGCCTAGAGCGGCTCATGTCTCACTGATCCCCAATACAGTTATCCTAGCGTAGCCTAGCCTGGCACGGATCCTGTCTCGCTGATCCCCCTTGTTGTTAGCCTAGCCTAGTCTAGCATAGCCTAGCCTGGCCTAGTGCGGCTCATGTCTCACTGATCCCCCATGCCGTTAGCCTAGACTAGCTTGGCCCAGCGCGGCTCATGTCTCACTGATCTCCATGCAACGGTGACATCACGGCTCTACTTTTAGCCGGGCAAGAGGATGGGAAGTCCAGTGATTAACTAGCGTAGCACCGCCTCGCAGCTCTGGGACTCCGCGCTCCATGGTTTGGAATCAGTTTGGGACACGGCGCAGGCCAACCGGGGAGGCACTCGTCAGATGGAGTAAGT
This sequence comes from Gadus macrocephalus, assembly GCF_031168955.1. Taxonomy (NCBI): domain Eukaryota; kingdom Metazoa; phylum Chordata; class Actinopteri; order Gadiformes; family Gadidae; genus Gadus; species Gadus macrocephalus. Next base: position 23,299,827 of record NC_082395.1, on the reverse strand, counting down.
GGGGGGGGTAGGGTTGTCGGTATGGGGGCGTGTGTGTGTGTGTGTGTGTGTGTGTGTGTGTGTGTGTGGGTGCGGGTGCGGGTGCGCTTAACTCATTCCTATACAACTCTGTGTAATCTCTTTAGTCTAGAGGACAAGTGTGGTCATTTAAGAGTTCCGCCGGCCAGCGCTGCTTCCTGTTACAGAAGTGCGATCGCAGGGTCCGCGGGGGCTGATGGCCTTAGGGCCGGCCGCCTGACTCCATGTCGTGGTCCTTGAGCGTGCTGAGGCCCCCCTGCCACCGCGAGGAGGAGGAGAAGGAGGAGGAGGAAAAGGAGGAGGGGCCGGCGGCACTGGAATGCTTTTCGGTAAGATAACGTTTCCCTGGATGGGCCCCTTAGTGTCCAACCCTTAGTGTGCAGCCTGCCTTAAGGGATCCCGAGCCGGCCCAGAGAGGAGGCTTTACGCTGAGAGTACCGTTTTGTTGAAGAAAGCCTGGTTAACTTGGTTAACCTGTGTGCCTTGGTTAACCAGGTAAACGGTTGAGTCAGAAGGCGTGCTGTTGACATAAGAGAGGAACGGAGTGGGCCGGGGTGGACTTGTTCAGCGGTGTTGTCCCGGGTGCAGGTGCGGAGACAGAGGGGGTGTTTTGGCGATGGGGTTGCGGTTGTTTGGGTGGCGGTGCAGGCGGCTGTCAGAGGACAGCACACCAGCGTTAATTCTGAGTAAACATATCTTACTTGGAAGGAGGCGTCTGGCCCCAGGAGAGTTTAGGTGCGGGCTGCAGCCCGGGGAGGCTCAGGGTGGTGGAGGTATTAGCGGGATTTCTGGGTAATCTGGATAAGCGCAGAATTACCTAGAAGGTGAACACTGGTGAAAGTGCTGCTCTCTTCAGGGAGCGCGTCGGCCGTTTAATTTGCTGATAGACTTTGTGCAGGTACACAGAAGGGATTGCCGCGCTATTTCCGAACCTGCCCGCCCACAATGCCGTGTGGTTTTTGTAGTGTGTATTTGGCCGTCTTTTGCATACTGCTCCACAAGTGATTGCTGGCAATTCTTGCAGTTACAAATGTTTCAATGTGACCTTTATCCTTCAGTCTCAACAGGATGCATCGATACAGCTGGCATACAGAGATGACTATCAGGGCTTAACGGAGCGACCACAAAACATTCAGAACAAAACCAAGCTGTCAAAGGAGTCTGTGTTAGCTAATCCAAATCATGACCACTTGATCAGAAAAGGCCCAATGCATATATCTAGTGACACCATTACCAACGCAAACAGACAATGTTTTAAACTACTTTAAACTACTAAACAAAGCTTCTCGAAATCGTATCCCCTAAATATCTTTCAGAAGTCTTTCAGAAGCCTTCCATCAGATAGATCTTTACCATCACACCCCTCAGCTTGGCTACGTTCAAGAAGTCCCGCACAGTGACATCCTGGCAGCACTGCTCTCTTCATCCATCCCCTGTGTGTGTGTGTGTGTGTGTGTGTGTGTGTGTGTGTGTGTGTGTGTGTGTGTGTGTGTGTGTGTGTGTGTGTGTGTGTGTGTGTGTGTGTGTGTGTGTGTGTGTGTGTGTGTGTGTGTGAAAGTAACCTGTGTGTGTCTGTCTGTCTATGTAAAAGTAATGTCTGTCTGTCTGTATAAAAGTCCTGGTGGTTCTGTGAGTGTGTTTTTAGTGGCGTGGTCAGAGCGGCTCAGAGAGCGCTCCTGTTCCCAGCTCCTCTCTCTCTCTCCGGCTCTCTGGCCATCGGCAGGAGGCGCTACGCAGCCCGGCCTCACTGGCTCTCATCGGCCCGGGGTTCATGAACACGGCTCTATTCTGGCTCTCATCGGCCGGCGTTCATGATCACGGCTCTATGCTGGCGGGGGGTGCCTGGCACCGCGTGGCCACGCTGGTTAGCTGGCTAGGGCTGTCTGTCTGTCCGTTGGTCCGCTAGAGTCTAGAGGCAGACGTACGGACGCATGCCTGCTCCACTGCTCAACTGTCAATCGATGACATCGATGGTGAGGATGGTTGAGTAATAGTGAATTGTCTTTAGTGGTTCTGAAACTAAGCCTACCGTTGACTACTGATGAAAGTCTCCAAACAGGAAATGACATAGTTTGTTAAGATTGTTTATTACTAGTAGGGATCAATCACTGGTGGTTCTGCGTGATTTTAAAAACATGCAATACATGTTTTTAATATATAATGTATAGGGCTGTAACGATACGCGTATCAAACCGAAAATCGCGATACTCAAAGCCACGAACCTGTCTCGCGGTTTGAGAAGGCAGAAGCGCGATATGCCCTTTCTAACTCTTCGGCCAAATTGTCCGATTGAAATTTGCTAGGCCTAATAATTTGTCTAAATAATAGTCTGCTGACAGCGCCCCCTCCTATCGATGCCGTAAATATGTGACAATATGCCGTCTCTGTGATCACAGCTCTCCGTGGCTACGGAGGATTGCATTTCTCCGCAGCCGTCGAAGTCCTCATATGCGATATGAACGACATTTATCCAGAGTGGGCCAAGCGCGAAAAAAATTGCCTGTGTGATCCTGTCTCTATTGTTTTGTGTGATTTGACTGGCAGTTTGTCTGCTTATAGGTCGGAATGAAGCGGCCACCGATTATTGACAGGATGGGTAGGCTACTTTATTCTACCGGACTCGTTCGCTTCTTCACTAGACACACGCGCTACCGCTCGCTCTCCTCGCTCGTCCACTCACTCGCTGACGTCACTCACACACGCATACTCACACACGCATACGCACACTGCCATTCTCCCGCACACACGCTACTCGTAACACTATGCCTCGTTATTGCGACGTTCATGTTTTTCCTCATCTCTTGAAAGTTAGGCTATTAAACATGTTGCATTCTATACGGCCTGATTATGTCATTATTTAAGCTACATAGCCTAATAAGAAGCGCTAATAAGGATATTTGAATAAACCAACCAAACAGTTAAAGGGGCCCTATTATGCCTACCAGCAAAAAGCATCCTCCAACTGTAATCTTTGGTTATTTCTTTATTAATTTAGCTATACTTTAATAGTATTCTTTCGGTTCAAATCTGTTCAGTGTTCCAAATTATTTGTTATTAAATGTTACATTAAGATAATTGGTATTTAAGTGTTGTTTAAATAAAATGCTTTTTAAATTTAAAAGAATCGTGGGATGTATCGAACCGTGGGTCAAAAATCGTGATACAAACCGAATCGTGAATTTGTGTATCGTTACAGCCCTAATAATGTATAATTACTGGTGAATCGATCACTAGTGGTTCTGAAAAGTATGTGATTTAAAAATGTTTAAGACGTGTTTTTAAATAAAGTATAATCACTGGTGAATCCATCACTAGTGGTTCTGAATTGTTCTACCGTTGACTCCCGTTAACGGTAGAACCTTTCAGAACCACTAGGGATTCACCAGTAATAGCACGTGATTTAAAGAGCTTCACACAGCACATATTTCCCGCCTGCTGATCTGGGCGAGAAAAAGAGGGCAGGTCAGCGCTTGAATGTTCTGCCCGCCGCCGTAACGCTATCGCTGTATTTTTAAACCTGTGGGACGTCACTTTAGAGGCGGTAGGGACGTAGTTTCAGGTCAAGAATTAGTTCACTCTCCTGTTACTTCTGCGTCATCAGCCTCCTGCGTGTGTGAGAGTGACCCCCGCAGAGAGGAGGAGGAGAGGAAGGGGGGGGGGGGGGGGGGCTGGAGAAGAGGAGAGGAGGAGGTGACGCTGCTTATACCTGCTGCCAAGGGAGCACTTCAACTAGGAGGAGGAGCAGGAAGAAGAGCAAGAGCAGGAGGAAGATCAGCAGCAGGTTCAGAAGAAGGAGGAGGAAGATGGTGGTGTTTGCCTCGAGAGTTTGGGGTCTTTCTTCTTGAGCGCGTTATCAGCAGGAATGTCCAGACGGGCTGAAGGAGAGTTGAGGAGAAGAAGTCAAGAACGGGAACGCCATAGTAGTCCCAAGAAAATTAGGAGATATAGAGTAACATAAAGGGAGATGGAAGAAAATGGGGGGGGGGGGGGGGGGGGGAGAAACAGGAAGAGAGGAGCGGAGGAGCGCGGCGAGGATGTTCTGGAACACAGCGCTCTACGTTGGCCTAGTTTTAGTTTCAGCCGAGCCAGTGAGTCACCGCCCGGCCTCTGCTGGGCTGACTGCTGGCTGGATGGAGAAGGCATTAAAACACACACACACACACACACACACACACACACACACACACACACACACACACACACACACACACACACACACACACACACAGTGTAATCACATTAGCATGCTTGGCGGGTACCTCCGCAGCCGGAGCGATGGGGGTTGGTCGTCGTGGTGATGACGTTGACGATGATACACATTCTGTTTTTTTCACTGTTCTCTCCGACTGCGGTACCAAGGGCGACCAGGGGACCTTGGGAGTGTGGCGTTGTGATAGGGCGGGTGGGTGGGCCCGCCGGTCAAAGGTCATTGATTGGTTGTGATGTCACCCTTGGTGGAGTCAGCCCCGCTGTCATCGATTGGTGGGCCGGCTGTAAGGGCAGAGAGGGGTGAGGGTCCAAACATCAATGTGGATTATGCTCTTTGAGCTAGCGCTGTGCCCGCCGCAGAACTAGCGTCGCCGTGCTAGCGCCGCTGGTCTGACCTGTGCAGTTAAGCATTTAGCCGCGTAGCCTTGCGGCGCGTGTGCTGGACCGGCTGGCTGACCGCCTGGTACACGGTGTGCAGGCCCACACCTGGAATCGCTCCGTGTAATCAGTCCTCCTAATGAGGAACATTGAATCATGGCCGCATATTTAGATCTCGGAATGGGACGCGTCCAGACCGCTGGCTGGAACGGGCACTTTGTCCTCACACACGCGCACACACATACACACGCGCACACAGACACGCACATAGACAGACAGACACAGTCAGTCACAAACAATCCGTCACACACAGTCACAGACACACCTCACTCACTCACTCACTCACTCACTCACTCACTCACTCACTCACTCACTCACTCACTCACACAGTCACACACAAAGCTTTTATCGTCCCTGACGGTGACGTGTGTGTGTGTGTGTGTGTGCGTGTGTCTGTGAGAGAGAGTGAAGGAGGCGGTGCAGGCTTTCCCTCGAAGCACGGTGGGGTCAGACATCCCAAGATTCCCTGCATCCTGGTCCCAGCCCGGGCAGGAGGAAGCTGTTTACTCTCTATCTCTCACTGCTGACGTCTGCACACCCAACAATGTCATCCAATTTCCTGTTTTTCACTTCAGTGGAAAGCCACTCTCTGTGTGTGTGTGTGTGTGTGTGTGTGTGTGTGTGTGTGTGTGTGTGTGTGTGTGTGTGTGTGTGTGTGTGTGTGTGTGTGTGTGTGTGTGTGTGTGTGTGTGTGTGTGTGTGTGTGTGTGTGTGTGTGTGTGTGTGTGTGTGTGTGCGCGCGCGCGCACACCGTGGTTGTGTGCGTGTCTGAGAGCAGGGAAGACTTATAGGGAGGGACGTGTGTGTTTGTATATGAGAGGGGGACGGGGAGAGGTAGATCCATAGGCCTGGATGAGCGGGCAGCAGGAAACAGGGTGAGCGTCGCTCCGCTGTGTAAATACATGAGGTGGAAGGGAGGCTTCACACTGCACACGTTGAGCTGGGCGCCTCCAGCAGGGCTCTAACCCACATCCTAGCGCCCCATCCTAGCTCCACATGCTAACCCCACCATGCTAACCCCTACATGCTAGCTCCACATGCTAGCGCCCCATGCAAGCCCCACATGCTACCTCCTTATGCTAACTCTCCATGTTAGCTCCACATGCTAAATCCCCATGCTAACCCTTCATGTTCATGTTTTCGGGTTCATCCACTCTGTGCACCAGCGTTGTGATCCGCTGCCGTGCGTGTCGGCGCTGGAAGGGTAACTTCCTGACAGGAAATGATGCGATTGCCTCGGTAGACGTTCCTTCCGTTGAAGGTTACTATGGTGATGGGGTTCTCGCGCGGGAGGGACAACAAGGGAAGCGTCCGTTTGCGGAGGATGAGACAGAGAAGACGCCGTGACCCTGTCTCAGCCTGCAGGGGTTTTGGAGATGGGAGGACATTAAACGAAACATACAGACGCCAGCGATCATATCTGAACCAGAGCACCAGGGAGTCTCTGGAGGCTGGGTGGTTCTTGGCGGTTCTTTAAACTTTGACCCGTTAACACTGGCCAGCGATGAACTGGTTGCAGTACGAAATTCTGTCCAACCAGTCTGAAGTACTACAATGACCAGAATCCACTTGGTGACAGATTGGGTCGAGTCTGCAACTCTGCATGTACATGTAACTCTATGATGTGTGTGTGTGTGTGTGTGTGTGTGTGTGTGTGTGTGTGTGTGTGTGTGTGTGTGTGTGTGTGTGTGTGTGTGTGTGTGTGTGTGTGTGTGTGTGTGTGTGTGTGTGTGTGTGTGTGTGTGTGTGTGCTGGGTAAGAGGGAATGGCAGTACTCTGAACTGTTACGTACGTAACTATGGTTGGAGGGAGGACAGTTAAACACACGTACATGCACACACACAGGACTTTTACACACGCACAACTTTTACATGGACACACACACAATGTCCATACGGCCTGGTCTGCATACACACTCACTTCCTCCATTCTGTTTGCCCCTGGCTGGCTGCCAGCACAATGTTTGCGGGATGCAAATGCCTGGTGATTCATTTGTGGGTATGTGTGTATGAGAGAGTAAGATACCGTGTGTGTGTATGTGTGTTCCACTTTGTGTGTGTTCCGGAGTTTGTACAAAATGTCCAGGTTGTATGACATTATTACATGCTAGCTGTGTGTGTGTGTGTGTGTCCGGTGTGTATGCACACACTACATCACTTTACAAGGTGAGCCCGGTTTTGTGTCGAACCAGCCGGCCTTTGCCTGGCGGCTGCTCTTCCCGTTCCCCCGGACCGGTGCGGAGCGTCGCTTGTGTCGTTGTCACATAGAGCTCCTCCCAGTCCAGACAGAGCGACACATTCTGCTGCTCGGGGCTCCGGGGCCCCGCAGCCAACCCCCACGTCACTGACCCCCGCTGCTGCTGCTGCTAGCGCTCTCACTAGGAAACATTGTGTGCGAGTGTGTGTGTGTGTGTGTGTGTGTGTGTGAGAACTTTTCCTTCTCCCGGTAATTTCTGAAGGAATGTCGTAGGAATGCCTGGTTGGGTCTTCCACTGGCAGACTTGTCTGTTCCGAACGCTCTCAGAAGTCCGACTGGCCGCTGGAGCTGCGGCTCCAAGCCGCGAGATAAAACTGGGAAATTCCCGGGAACGTTAAACGCAGCGGTCCCTCGCGGCCGGCCGGTGCTCCCAGAATAACGAGGACGATTGGGCTGCACACACACACACACACACACACACACACACACACACACACACACACACACACACACACACACACACACACACACACACACACACACACACACACACACACACACACACACACACACACACACACGCCGCCCACAAACCCACACGGCCGGGTCAAATGCTTCACATACGTCTCCGCGCTGCGGCACACATGAGCTTATCATGGGACCCCAGCCTGGGACGCTGTGGAATATCGGATTACCACGCTGCCTGAAAAAAAGAGCCATCTTGATCTCACCCACTTTGTTTGCAGACGCGGGGCGAGCGGGCCCAGTGTCCCGCTGACGTCAATGGGCGCGCTGCCGGCCCGCTCCGGACTGGCCTCTTTGTGCTTTTTGTGTTCCTTTCAAAAGGCTCACAACTTAGAGGGAGAAGAGATTTGTGTGTGTGTGTGTGTGTGTGTGTGTGTGTGTGTGTGTGTGTGTGTGTGTGTGTGTGTGTGTGTGTGTGTGTGTGTGTGTGTGTGTGTGTGTGTGTGTGTGTGTGTGTGTGTGTGTGTGTGTGTGTGTGTGTGTGTGTGTGTTGTTTATGGAGAACAGGGAATTCTGCCGGGATGGTATTCCGCGGGGGGCTGGGTTGCTTTGGTTACTAACCCCTGCACTGAGGAGCGCCTTACAGGAAGGAAGCGGAGATGTTTGAGGACCGAAGAGGGAACGCTCGTTTAGGGGAAACCTACTGAGGGGAGAGATGAATCCATTCCCAATCTGGGATACGGATTATAATCTGTGTTCTCCCAAATGTTAAAGTACATTTTGTTAGAAGTCTAGCTCTTATAACAGAAGAGGAACATGATTTTGTGTTTGAATATTGTACTAAAAGTCAAAAAGTGTATATTTTCCTATATTCTAACGGTTTCAATGCCTGTGTGATTCTATCTGCTGTGTGCTGAGTTTTCTCCTCTTCTGTTTCAGCCCACATTAACAGAGGTGCCATTTGGACCAATGAAGTTATTTAAAGACCAGCTTCAGGTGAAGTACAACATTTCTAAATGTCTCCACCATGGCTCTGGTGACTGTATAGATTAGTGTCTTGTTTAACCGATGAGTGCCTCGGTTGAATGTCTCTGGAGCATTAAGAAGCCATTAAGCAGCTCCCTGGGCTAATGTTCTCCAGTCGTTGGGTGGTTTCTCCTTGTGATGCACCACTAAGTGTTTCTCAGTACAAACATTGTATTGAGAACTTCAGACTCATCCTGACGGCAGCAGAGATGACGCAGCTTGCCCAAGATTTATGAAAACAAGCCTGGAACGCCGAAGAAAAGTGGAACGATTCCATAAAGGGACACGTCGTCTCATGTACCCTAAGGGTCGTCAAGGCAGCAGGACCATGAGAAGCAACATACCATAATGAACAATGCGTGTCATGGAGGAGCTGCACAGAAGAGCCATAGAGGGGTTCTGTGGGGCTGGGAGTGCGTTGTCTCTCAGCGGTTCATGATGCACTATTGTACCGGGAGGCTGACCCCCAGTGATGTGTTGAAGAAGCCCCTTCCTCCTCCTCTGTGTGATTGCTGAGGCAGGACTCCTAGCAGGAACGTGAAGTTCACCCCGCCAGAGGTTGAAGATCCTCATTCTTTGCTGCTGCTGCTGCTGGTGTGTGTGTGTGTGTGTGTGTGTGTGTGTGTGTGTGTGTGTGTGTGTGTGTGTGTGTGTGTGTGTGTGTGTGTGTGTGTGTGTGTGTGTGTGTGTGTGTGTGTGTGTGTGTGTGTGTGTGTGTGTGTGTGTGTGTGTGTGTGTGTGTGTGTGTGTTCGCTCCACTGTAGGAAAACCAAGAAGAGAGATATCCCCTTCCTGTTGTTGTCACTCAGCTGATCCTGTCAGCCTCCTCCTCCCAGCTCACAGGATCTGGCTCGGCCTTCTGGATCTAACAATGATGTTTTCAAGGCTGGCCCGCCAAACCTGGCCAAGATTGTTGCCCTGGTTACCCCCTGAGGATCTCTCTATTTCTTTCTGTCTCTTTTTCCCTCTCTTTCTCTGTCTGTGTGCGTTTCTTTCTCTGTCGCTGTGTGTCTGTCTGTCTGTGTGTGTGGGTGTCTCTCTCTCTCTGTGTGTGTGTGTGTGTGTGTGTGTGTGTGTGTGTTTGTGTGTGTGTGTGTGTGTGTGTGTGTGTGTGTCTCTCGCTCTCGCTCTGTATCTGTGTGTCTCTCTGTCTATCTGTGTGTGTTTCTGTCTATGTGTGTGTGTGTGTGTGTGTCTCTTTCTTTCTTTCCTTATTTTTTTCTTCTTTCTTTCTTCCTTTTACCTGTTCCTCTGCCACACTGCGTGTTTCATGTAAACTCAGAAAGTAAAGCCTGAGATTGACTCCGGGCTCCCACGGGTTGGGGTTTGGTGTGGTTACATGGAACGGGACCTCCTGTAGCTATCTCACCTTAAGGAACAGGTAGCCTACCTGAGACAAGTTATGGTCCCGCGGTCAGTGGTCCGACTGTATCCTCACAACGTTTCCACCGTCTCAGTGTGGTCCCTCAGCTCTTTGAAACTCGCCCCAACTCACGCCTCACTCGTACACTGATGGTTGACTTGGTGAACCGGCCCAGTGGAGCCCCACACATACCAGCACTTTGACGCCACACTGAGGGCTGGTGGCCGGGGGCTGGGGGTCGTCTTCAGGGGCCCTGGTGTTGAACAGCCAGTAAGGAGGATCCCTCTTTCTAGCGACGAGGACATAGGGAGAGCCGAGTGCAAGAACCAAATTCAAGTAACCCAATTCCAAATGAAGGCAAAGTAATGCCAGTTAAACGTCAACAAAGAAGTGAATGAGTTTGATTGGCTGACCACTCATCCCATCAGATTCCCCAGTGAGCCACTATGACCTGGTGGCTCTCCAAACCACTTCTCCACGTGAACACCGACTCGTCTCCATTCCAACACTGAATCAAAAGTCATGGTGCCCTGAATACCGTGCGTGTCAGAGGCCAACCCCGGCTTGGTTGAACAGAGCTGCTAGTCTCTGTGGCCCAGCAGAATGTACAGGTGCGCCACCAGACTGGGACTGCGGAACAAACTTCCCCTTTTGTACGTCGGTGGCGCTGCCTGCCAACAGCCGGGATGACGTCTGTGGCCGGTGACTCATGAGTCCTCTCTTAGTGGGGCAGCTCGCTGGGGCCCCGTCGGCATTCTGCTCTGGTGTTTACGCAAGTACGGCAAGAGTATCGCATGAAGGTATGCTGGCACAGGGAGGGAGGGAGAGAGAGGGAGGGAGAGAGGGAAGGGGAGAGGTTAGAGAGGGAGGGGGAGAGGATAGAGAGGGAGGGAGGGGGAGAGAGAGAGAGAGGGAGGGAGGGAGGGACAGAGAGGGAGAGAGGGAGGGGGAGAGGATAGAGAGGGAGGGAGGGGGAGAGAGAGAGAGAGAGAGAGAGGGAGGGAGGGGCAGAGAGGGAGAGAGGGAAGGGGAGAGGTTAGAGAGGGAGGGAGGGGGAGTGGGGAGGGGAGAGTTTAGGGAGGGGGGGAGAGAGGGAGGGAGGGAGTGGGCTCTGGAAGGTGGGTCTCTGGGTTCCTCTGCACATCTCCACCAATGGGGACGGAGTTCACACCAGTGGACGGTACGAAGCAGCCTTGCTCTGAGATGAAAGCCCGGCCTGACGGTCGAGCCCAGACCTCACAGCCTGACTGAAGGTTCTGAGGCCTGATGAGTCGAACCCAGACCTCACAGCCTTAATGAAAGCTTTGATGGTGGATGATAATGATAAAACGCAGGTGTATCAATCAATTCACTCTAGACCTTGTAAAGTATATTTAACTTGTAAAACGACATCACCATACTTACGGCACGTGTTAGCACTGTTCTTTCAAATTATAATCGTATAAATCAAATCCAGCATCTGTTGATTTGATTGACCTCTTTCTGAAACAAAACAGACCAAACTGATGTCACCCTTGGCTCCTCCCACACTCATTTCCCCAGTGTGTGATTGGCCGGTGATCCCATGACTTTATTCCAGGTGTAGCTCCACAATTCCAGCACTTGGAATAAAACCAAACCACCCCAGTGGTGCTGTTGTAACCACTGTTCTCGAGGGCTCTGGAACCAGTCCGGAGACGGGTCTGAACCCAGTCTGAACCCAGTCTGAACCCAGTCTGAACCCAGTCCGGAGAGGGGTCTGAACCCAGTCTGAACGCAGTCTGAACCCAGTCTGAACCCAGTCCGGAGAGGGGTCTGAACCCAGTCTGAACCCAGTCTGAACCCAGTCCGGAGAGGGGTCTGAACCCAGTCCGGAGAGGGGTCTGAACCCAGTCTGAACCCAGTCTGAACCTAGTCTGAACTCAGTCCGGAGAGGGGTCTGAACCCAGTCTGAACCCAGTCCGGAGAGGGGTCTGAACCCAGTCTGAACCCAGTCCGGAGAGGGGTCTGAACCCAGTCTGAACCCAGTCCGGAGAGGGGTCTGAACCCAGTCTGAACCCAGTCTGAACCCAGTCCGGAGAGGGGTCTGAACCCAGTCCGGAGAGGGGTCTGAACCCAGTCCGGAGAGGGGTCTGAACCCAGTCTGAACCCAGTCTGAACCTAGTCTGAACTCAGTCCGGAGAGGGGTCTGAACCCAGTCTGAACCCAGTCCGGAGAGGGGTCTGAACCCAGTCTGAACCCAGTCCGGAGAGGGGTCTGAACCCAGTCTGAACCCAGTCCGGAGAGGGGTCTGAACCCAGTCTGAACCCAGTCCGGAGAGGGGTCTGAACCCAGTCTGAACCCAGTCCGGAGAGGGGTCTGAACCCAGTCTGAACCCAGTCTGAACCCAGTCTGAACCCAGTCCGGAGAGGGGTCTGAACCCAGTCTGAACCCAGTCTGAACCCAGTCCGGAGAGGAGTCTGAACCCAGTCCGGAGAGGGGTCTGAACCCAGTCTGAACCCAGTCTGAACCTAGTCTGAACTCAGTCCGGAGAGGGGTCTGAACTCAGTCTGAACCCAGTCCGGAGAGGGGTCTGAACCCAGTCTGAACCCAGTCTGAACCTAGTCTGAACTCAGTCCGGAGATGGGTCTGAACCCAGTCTGAACCCAGTCCGGAGAGGGGTCTGAACCCAGTCTGAACCCAGTCCGGAGAGGGGTCTGAACCCAGTCTGAACCCAGTCCGGAGAGGGGTCTGAACCCAGTCTGAACCCAGTCCGGAGAGGGGTCTGAACCCAGTCCGGAGAGGGGTCTGAACCCAGTCTGAACCCAGTCCGGAGAGGGGTCTGAACCCAGTCCGGAGAGGGGTCTGAACCCAGTCCAGAGAGGGGTCTGAACCCAGTCTGAACCTAGTCTGAACCCAGTCCGGAGAGGGGTCTGAACCCAGTCTGAACCCAGTCCGGAGAGGGATCTGAACCCAGTCTGAACCCAGTCCGGAGAGGGGTCTGAACCCAGTCTGAACCCAGTCCGGAGAGGGGTCTGAACCCAGTCTGAACCCAGTCAGGAGAGGGGTCTGAACCTAGTCTGAACTAGAGCTTAGATCGGGCCCAGAAAATCTAGCCTGACCCGGGCTTCTGTCCGAGCCCGGCCCGACCCGACACATTAACTGTAATTATGAGCCGATTTCAACCCGACATTTTTTTAATGCATATGTAACTTTGTACACATTTGTTACTAGGCCTACTCTGCTAAATATATATGTGAGGGATAATGTATAGAACGCCGGTCATTATCGGGAAAATAAGCCCCGACAGGGCGAACAGTACACCGACGCGCAGCGAAGGTGTCTTGCTTCGCCCTGAAGGGGCTTATTTTCAATAATGACCGGCGACGTTCTATACATTATCCCGCTTATTACACGGCTACTTGCCAAAACGAAAAAATAACTTCACATGGTGTGTCTTTTTACAATTTATCCGTTACCAGCATTCGTAGTGCTGATCAGCAGAGAAATAATTTGTCCGCAAAGACGGTGACGTCGCTTAGCAACGGAAGACGCTGGGGTTGACAAGTCACCTGACTACTACCCATGCAAGTGAACGGAGCGTTCCACGGCATTGAGAAGACCCGAGTAATAAAGGCCTATAATATTTCTGTTTATGGCATCGATTTCTCAAAAAGTCGTCGATCAAAGGCCCGGCCCGAGGATAGTGGTGGGAAATATCGGCCCGCGGTTTCGCGCTCGGGCAGAGAATCTAAACTCTAGTCTGAACCCAGTGCGGAGAGGGGTCTGAACCCAGTCTTGGAGAGGGGTCTGAACCCAGTCCTGCCTCGACTCCTGTAGATTGTGGTGTCACGTCAACTGCATTGTGACTGGTTGTGATGTGTAATGTCTAGAGTTATGCAGATGACATACTACTGGTTGGTTGTGATGTTATAAGTTATTTGATGGTTGCTCCTGGTAGTCCCAGGTGTTGTCTGACCCCGGGGTCTCCCTGTCTTCAGGTACTGTTAGTATTTGCCAAAGAGGACAGCCAGAGCAATGGGTTCTGCTCTGCGTGTGAGAAGGCGGGCTTCAGGTGCAGCGTTGTGCGGAGCGCCGAGTCGGCCGCCGAGAGCTTCCAGGAGAAGCACCACGACCTCGTCATCATGGACCACCGACATTCCAGACACTTCGACGCTGAAGCGCTTTGCCGGTAAGTGTAATTAACATAATGATGAATGAGCGGGCGGGGAGGGGGGGGGGGGAGTGTGTGTGTGTGTGTGTGTGTGTGTGTGTGTGTGTGTGTGTGTGTGTGTGTGTGTGTGTGTGTGTGTGTGTGTGTGTGTGTGTGTGTGTGTGTGTGTGTGTGTGTGTGTGTGTGTTGTGGGGGGGGGGTTTCGGGGGAACCCAAAGGCGTGTTTTGGCCCCCAGGGCTGTTCACATGCTGGGTCACGATGGGGGCCCCCGCTGCTAAGTAACAAGTGGCTCCTAGATCCAATACCTCTCGCTCTCGCTCTCTCTATCCCTATCTTTAGCTCCGGGCTGAAACCAAAAGCACGCTCACAAACCTTCCTTTACCCTCGTCCCGCCGCGTACGCTCACCCTATTCATCTCCAGCCAAGTCCATAGGTTCAGCCCACGCCCGCGGTCCCCTCCCTCCTCCTCCTGCTCCTCCCCCCTCACTGATGGAGAACTAAAGGCTCTTTATTTCCACTGACTTGTGGAGCCCACAGGCCGATGAGTGCTACTGTACACTGCATTCTTTCAGGGCCCCTGAGGGCCGACCCAAGCAGCAGCACGGGGGCCCACCAGCCTGGGGGCCACCGGTCTGGGGGCCTTCTGCTGTGACATATTGAACACGAGATTGATTTGATGCCACTTCTGTTTTGATTTTTTTTTTTCCTCTAACCCCATTGGCTGCCCCGACTGGGACCCTCTGTGTTTCTCTTGCAGGTCCATTAGAGCGATCCCCTCCTCAGAAAACACTGTGATAGTTGCCGTGGTGAAAAGGTAAGAGCCTAAATAAATGAATCCATGAATCAGTAGGGTTATAGTCTGCCTAACTGTGTGTGTGGGTCAGTGTGGGATGAATCAGACCAGTGGGCCAGGGTTGGAGAGGACTGTAGCATCCCTTTAGCTTAGCATTGTGCTAACACATGCTCTCCTGTTGAAGGCCGGACAGAGAGGAGGCCTCTGTGATGCCCCTGATCAATGCTGGTTTTAATAGGGTGAGTTGAAGTTAGTGTCTGTGTGTGTTTTTGGGGGACTGGGCTAAGACGGTAAATGTCCAAGTGCATATAAATAAAGTATAGTTAAATTAAAAAAAAATCACGTGATATGAATTTATGTGTCTGTGTGAGTGTGTATGTCAACACTTGTATTCATTCATACCCTGCTGGCTGTATGGGTTGTCTTTGTATCGCTGCTCCTCCATCTCCAAGTGTCTGGATGAGATGTGAGTTCAGACCTGTATCTCAACACAGAGATGCTCTCTAGCAACACAGCCTAGTGGTCGTGGCGGGAACTGCAGAAAATAATTTCCCTGGACCATAAACAAGACAGCAAAGCAGCAAATATATAGTCAAAGTTACAATGATGCATGATAAAAAAAAAAGTATCAGTAAGGTGCAGTCACCATATGTATAGGCAGAATTGTACTAACAGGTCACAGTAGATATCATTAATACAGATACAACTCGTCAACTACCGTAGTTAACAGTAGGGTGGAGTTCCTAAATCCAAACTGCCACAAGTAACTGTTCTTTAGCGCCAACGGAAGAGTTGAAAGGTCAGATGCTGATACAAATACACAATGTCCATAAAATATTAAAATATCACCGGAACAGTACGGAACACAGAGACGTATGAGAGCAGCATAATTCATCATCTGAATTTAAACGCTCAGGGACTATGTTTCTTATATCTGACAAAGTCCTTGTTATTGCACATCACGCTCTGTGAATGACATGAATTCACTTAGAAATAGTGATCCACCCAGTGAGGGGACGATGTAACGAAGGGAGCAGAAACACACGGCCTGATCTTGGGCCTGGGGCCTGTGGCCTTTGACCGCCCCTCTGATTCCCTCTGCTTTATTGACCTCTGACCCCCAGAGATACGTAGAGAATGCCAACGCGATGGCGTGCTACAACGAGCTGCTGCAGCTGGAGCACGGGGAGCTGCGGGCGCAGTTTAAACTGAGGTGAGGGCAGCGATTGGTCGATTCATCGATGAATTGACCAATCGGTGAAGCCTGAGTGAAAATTAGTCAGTTTGCTGGTTAATGCTTCAGAAATGCAAGTTTGGTTCATGGCTCGTTGAATTGTACCGGTATCGGTGTTGGTCGTCAGATAAAGCGATCAGCTTAAGGATGTCACTTTGGTAACTTCTGATGGACATTTAGTGTTATTTATATTAAATAATCATTAAATATAAATTGCGATTTTCAAGTCAATCTGCACCAGAACGCTAACCACACACTAGACATTTATGACATTTTAGAGACTAAGTGAATAGTAAATTAATCAGAAATATGATCTTTTGATGAGTTTAATTAATGTTAGTGACTCTGGATGTGGACAAAGATGGAGCTGCGAGTTAGCAAGTCTTTCCCAGCAGCTGTGAAAGTGTCCTACCACCGTTTGTAATCAGCTGTCGTTCTTGGAACCGTTTCCACCATACACGATCAGGCATTAACATCAACCAATGATGGATGAAAAGTGTCTGCTGCGTTCCAATAATCCTCGATGGACTGAAGGTTCCTCTCGTGTGTCGTGGTGACCTGTGAACTGGGATCGACTCGATATGTTTGTCTCCTCCTTCCTGGGGCAGGGCTGGGAACGCTATTTTCACAGCGCTGGAACAAAGCCAAGAGGCCATAGAGATCACGTCTGAAGATCAGGTCATTCAGGTAAATCTGGATCACACGCTTCCAATTGTGATGTTGTCTCTGTCTCGTTCTCTCTGTCTCGTTCGTTCTCTCTCTCTCTCTCTCTCTCTCTCTCTCTCTGTGTCTGTGTCTGTGTCTGTGTGTGTGTGTGTGTGTGTGTGTGTGTGTGTGTGTGTGTGTGTGTGTGTGTGTGTGTGTGTGTGTGTGTGTGTGTGTGTGTGTGTGTGTGTGTTTCTGTCTCTCTCTCATGTGTTTTGCTGTTGGCGAACATTCGTAATGAAGTCCATAATTATCTGTGTGTGTCTGCCTGCAGTATGTGAACCCTGCTTATGAGTCAATCATGGGCTACCAACAAGGGGAGTTAATAGGGAAGGAAATTATCGAAGTGCCTAAAAGTGAGAAGAATAAACCGGATCTCCTTGAAACAATAAACTCCTGCATACGAAAAGGAAAGGTAGGTTTTGTCCATCACACACACACACACACACACACACACACACACACACACACACACACACACACACACACACACACACACACACACACACACACACACACACACACACCCATTTCCACAGCGTCTTCCACCACAGTCACTAAAGTATTCTGCCGAAGTTTAGTCAACAGGCCACGCCCCCCCCTTTCACCCTGAGAGTGAGAGTGTGTGTGCGCAGCAAAGAGTGTGAGAGTGTGTGTGTGCACAGCGTAGCGGCTCTTAAATCACGGAATGCTAAGCAGGAGTGAGCGGCCGTGTGGAGGAGGAGTGACGTTCACACTCTGCACCCTCGGTCGGCATCATGTGCGTACGGGCGCTGGGTGGGGGGGTGGGGGGAGAAGGTCACACCCCAGGCAGACGACCAGCGGGGCGGGGCTTTTAAAGGCGGCGCCGCAGGAGCGGTGGGGGGGGGGGGGGGGGGGGGGGGGACATGAAACGGCTGCGCCGGGACCCAGCAGGGTCACCCCCCCCACCCCCCCACCCGCAAACCCCACACTCATTTCACCACCCTTCACCGCAACACAAAATCCACCACCAAACACATATTTCACCACAACACACACATTTAGTATTTTTTAATTCCTTTTATTCAATTTGAACCAACACATGCAGAAGGGTTATTGTTTACTTGTTGTTGTTGATGTAGTTGATTTATATTTTAACTCCCCGTCCTCAGCCTACAATATGAGTTATTATAAAGTAATAACCTATATGTACACACATGTTTATATAAGTACTTATGTTACTGGCTCATTAACAATTGCATGCATATTTATGTTCACATACGAATATGTGTATGCTTGTGAATAAACATAGATTTATTGTAGTAATAGGTGATCACTTATATATGTCCTATGTTCCATGTTATTACGAACAATGGATGTTTGTTTCCAAATGTCAACTGCGTAGAACTGTGACCCACACTTACTGACTTCAGCTCAGAACGGATATATATATATATATATATATATATATATGATGTCTTTATGTTAGCCTTGTCGAACACCTGAGGCCCACTTTATGTTTATGTCTGCCAACTAATTGTGTGTGTGTGTGTGTGTGTTATTGCCGTGTCAGGAGTGGCAGGGGATTTATTACGCCAAAAAGAGGAACGGAGACAGCATACAACAAAATGTGAAGATCACACCTGTGATTGGACAGGGAGGGTGAGTCCGGCCCTCAGGTGGCCCCCTGCTGGTCACACAATGCATCACTGTGTCCACATCACTCACCTGAGATCCACCTGTTTCCACTCTGCTCTGCTGATTACCCTCTGCTGTCTTCCACAGAAAAATCAGACACTATGTGTCTATCAACAGGCCTTTAAATGATAATAATAAGGTGGGTCTTGTGTTCAATGTGATCCATCTGGTCTCTCATTGGTCGATTGGTTCCAAACGGCTCACCTGTGGTTTTGTGTGCAGAATGATATAACAAACCTGGAGTCCAGGCCGAGTCCCAGACTGGTGAGGGCTTCTTCTGATCATATCTGCTCATGTCGTGTGTGTGTGTGTGTGTGTGTGTGTGTGTAAGGTAGGGGGTAATGTGCTTGTTACCAAGGTTACGCTGACCTGTGGGCAAAGGGCAGTGTTTGTATCTGCTAATGTGACATGTACCTCTGTCTCCGTCTGTCTCTCTCCCCTCGCTCTCGCGCTCTCTCTCTCTCTCTCTGTCTCTGTCTCCCTCTCTCTCCCCCCCCTCCCCCCAGACATCCAGTCCAGTAAGCACAAGGACCGCAGGAAAGGCTCTCTGGACGTCCGTTCCACCACGTCCCGAGGCAGTGACGGTGAGGGGGAGGGAGGGGGGGGGGGGGGGGGGGGCGAGAGAGACACAACAACAGTGGAAACCCGGGTGTCTCTGGCTGCCTCGTTAGCCCTCTGCAAACCTGTCCTGGCCAATTAAGTGTTGATTAGACACGTAGACACAAACAGGAAGTGACGGGGGTGGGGGGGCTGATCACCGTCTCCGGAGTCCATTTTGATTTGTTGTTCTTGGTTTGTTTTTGTCGACAGGGAGCTCCCAGCGACGCCACTCGTCCATGGCTCGCATCCACTCCATGACCATCGAGGCCCCCATCACCAAGGTAGGCCCCATCCCCTCTCCTCTGCCCTCCTCCCTTCTCCTCCTTCTCCTCCCTCCTACTCTGCTCCCCCACCTCCCCCTTCCTTCTCTCCTTCCTCTCCTCTCCTATCCTCCCTGCTCCTCCACTCTCCTCTCCCTCTCCTCACTCCCTCTCCTCTCTCTTCTCTCTCTTTATCTTGCCCTCCCTTTTTCTCGTTCTTTCTCTTCCCCTCCCATCCTTCTCTCACTCCCTTATTTTATGCC